>NC_064619.1:742523800-742826223 GCF_023898315.1 Schistocerca nitens | reverse complement strand
CATTAATACAAAAAATAGGACACTATTCCCCTAACCAGCTAGGCAGTAGGAATTACACACAGTTTGCCTACATTAGTCTCCATAACACAAATTAGCGTCTAACGTCATGGCAAGGTGTGCATGATGTGGCGTTACTTATCACAGTTTTGCCGGCCGAAGTGGCCGTGCGGTTCTGGGCGCTGCAGTCTGGAACCGCGAGACCGCTACGGTCGCAGGTTCGAATCCTGCCTAGGGCATGGATGTGTGTGATGTCCTTAGGTTAGTTAGGTTTAACTTGTTCTAAGTTCTAGGGGACTAATGACCGCAGAAGTTGAGTCCCATAGCGCTCAGAGCCATTTGAGCCATTTATCACAGTTTTACTCATTTTGTCGTTTGTTGTCTTCAGCAGTACTAGTAGCGACGAATTTGCTGGTTTCAACACAAAACTGACTGATCTCAACATTAAGTTAACTGCAAAAATTGACTGATTTTGATAGAGTCTCGACTGATTTCGGTGCAAAATTAGCAGATTTTGACACAAAATTAACTGATTTAGGTACGAAATTCGTTGATTTCGACACAAAATTCACTAATTTCGACATAAAACCGACTGATTACGGAGGAGGATTATTGATTAGTAGTGGCGGGAATTGCTGGATGGATGTTGGTACGCCAGGAAATAATAGGCTTAGTCATGGAGTCTAATTTTGGAAGTTTTCCCTTGGTAATGCGGAAGACGACCCAACGACAGGCAGTGCCAAGATGTAGGTGTGGTGTCACCGCCAGACACCACACTTGCTAGGTGGTAGCCTTTAAATCGGCTGCGGTCCGTTAGTATACGTCGGACACGCGTGTCGCCACTATCAGTGATTGCAGACCGAGCGCTGCCACACGGCAGGTCTAGTCTAGAGAGACTCCCTAGCACTCGCCCCAGATGTACAGCTGACTTTACTAGCGATGGTTCATTGTCTACATACGCTCTCATTTGCAGAGACGACAGTTTAGCATAGCCTTCAGCTACGTCATTTGCTACGACCTAGCAAGGCGCCATATTCAGTTACTATTCTGAACAGATAATATTGTGAATCATGTACCGTCAAGAGCGACGTTCATCATTAATGGATTAAAGTTAAGTATCAAACTAATTACGTCCGCTTTCTGAATTCTCATTTCTTGTCATGTTCCAGACCTCACGTCACTATAGTTCTTCCCTCCTCACGCCAGCCTGCGTGAGCTAAAACGCGTGCATTTCGGCCTCCACTCGTAAAACGGTGTTGGCTCTTCTGCTAACACAAAGTAGGGACTCCTGATGTTACATGTAATGTGTCAACAAGACGGAGGTAACTGCTACACACCGTACCAGCTGGGTATCCAAAGCGCCAATACAACAGAATTTCATAGGGAGAGGAACAAGCTGTCAATGTGTTGATCAGACTAAATGAAGTAATAAGCCATACAGCAGACGTAGTCTCGATTATTCAGAGTACGAACACTTGTAAAATACGTCAACAACTACTTGTCAAAGGTGAAGGTAAGAAACGTTTCAGTTACAGCTGAAGCGGCTACAAGGCTGACCTGTCAGGAAAAATGTGCCATGTAAAGTCTTCATCGCCTCGTAATAGCAGTGCATGCATGACATTTTTTTATATAAATGTTACTCTTATCCAGAGGTTCCATCTGCCTGCCGTTAGTTTGCAGCCAACCAACACCTGTGTCAGTCTGTCCTCAGTTTATGGAGACTGTCTTCGACCTCTGATGGATCAGCGAGTCCTGCCAAGGGACTTCAGCTGGTGCAAGGCTATGTGTGGGGCCAGTGGGTGTTTTCTGGGGCACAGTCTTCGATGTCCATGAAAGCACTCTTCTAACTCACTGGCCTGCGCTGCTAACAACGGAGGAAGTGCAAACAATAATGGCCGAGCTATGGGCAATGTGCCATGATGTTGTCAGGTTTTGAGTACGTGCCTCCACCGCTTCACCTGCAGAAGCGGTGTGGTGCACAGGAATGTCGATGCAATCGATCAAGGCTATGTCCCGACTGCCCGCCGCCAATGCTGGCCGCCTTAAATTACGGCACAGTGTATTTGGGAACAAAGGATTCTGTGGCGCACAGTGGGCCACCACCCACTGAGCCACAGCTTAGCCCTCCGTCAGAAGTGACGGTCTGTGTGGCCTGATCGTGACCTCCACGACCCACTACTGTCACCTAACGAAAGGGGCGAACGGCTCTGTTATTCCTATTTTTTCCTTTCTTGTTTGCTTTTATATCAATGGTAAGGCGTCGTGACTGTCTCACGAACTTGGAAGAGTCACTTGTTAAGTCGCAGAAGTAGGTGGATTTGTCTCACTTTGGTGATAATTGCAGAGAGGTTGCAACCAATGAGGTGCCCGGATTGTGATTTGGATGAACAGGTGTCGCGTGTTTGCAGGAAGTTGAGCTATATGTAACGCATATAGGAGAGTTGGGCACAAGGCACATTACACTACACAACAATGAATTTGCTAACGGGTTAAAATAAAGCGAGTGTTATCTAATAGGGTGCGCTGATTCCCGATTTTCCAATCAGAAATGTTATAGATCGTCTGGATTTGAAGTTGTAGCTGAAAGGCATATAATATTAAAAGCCTGTGACGGGTTAATATGTAGCTGCATCAGCGAGCCGTGTCTGATGTGCGACTGTGTGAGTGTGCGTGTATGTATGTGTATTCTCGAGGTTGCTTTATGCGTTTGTGGAAAGGTAAGTATGCAGTAGTAAAAACAAACAGGCACACTTGGACAAGTTCTGACTAGTCCACGACAAGTCCTAACTTCTCTGCGAGCTGTAGCATGCAGGCAGGTTTCAACATGTTTTATAAAATTAGTTTCTATGCAGTTTCTCCTGTTCGTCTATCACTTTCATTCCGATGTGACCAGAGAATAGTTTGTCCTATTGTGGTTTTGTGTTCAGTTAATCAGCAGACGCTGTATAATGCATTTAAGTGATTTTGTATAAGACGCTCCGGTAATTCGGTGAATTGTTGGACTGCTTTTGCTGCATTTGTGGCAAGTATACGAGGTACGACCAGCTCAAGAACGTGACCAGAAAGCTACGTATAGCTTACAGACGTTAGTTCGGATGAGAAATCGTAGATCAGACAAAATCCTGGGCTCCCCATCTCTGTTGCACCGTTACCCCAGCCTAACCCACTGGTTAAACAGTAGGCGAAGTCGAATGCCTCTTGCTGTTCCCATGATTTGGCGGTAGCAGAGAGATCATCATTCGAATTGCAGTTTCTGTTTGACCAAAACATCTGAGTATAGCATTAAGAACCAGTCAAAAATCGTGTACCCGGGTTGTCAGTCTTCTCTATAGCCTGTGGCGCATGGTGCAAATTAAACAATAGCAATTCCTCCTTGACCCGATAGAATGAACAACGAAGCAAGTGATACTGAAGGTAATGACAGTGACACTGGAGCTATGGAATACACCCCTGATCCCGACAATGACACTAAAAAGCCACATCATAAACAGCCAAGCCGTACAGACGACCTGGTTTGCGATATGCCCCTGTCGCAAGAAAAGTCTGAACTGTTGGGTTCCAGACCGGAGGGGTGGAACTAACTCGAAAGAGGTGCTACAGTTACGCGTTTTCGAGATCGCCATATGAAATTCGTAGCAAACTGTGGTGTTGGGTGCGGTGTTCGCTTTTATCGTGACGTGGCAGGACTCAGGAAGAAACTGGATAACAAATACTTAGCAGAAAAATGGAGACTTTTTATTGACTCTAGCTCAAGCAGTCTCAAAAGCTGCGCTACTACACAATGGCAACCAGAAATCATCAATTCCTATTGCTCATGCCGTGGGAATGAAGGGAACCTACGAAACAACGAGCACTCTCTTGATGCTGCTTAGGTATTCTGACCATAATTGGAATATCTGCGGTGATTTGAATGATGCAGCTCTTCTGTTAGGAATGCAGTCTGCGTACACAAAGCACATGTGCTTTCTTGCCTGTGGAATAGACGAGATGAAAAGAATCACTGCACAGTGAAAAATTGGCCACCCAGAAATTTACGTCTAGTCGCACGGCACAACGTTCAACGTGTACTTCTTGTGGATCGTAATAAGATTTACCTACTTCTACTTCGTATCAAACTGGGTCTTATGAAACAGTTTGTTCGAGCGATTGATAACACAAATCATGGTTCTCGGTACCAAAGTGCAAGTTTTAAAAGATGAAAACTGACGCAAAATTGGAAGCAGGAGTCTTCTTTGGACCAGAAATATGAAAGTTGATTCGAAATCCACAATTCAGATTGGAGCTCACGGATCGAGAACTAGCAGCTTGGCACTCATTAGTGCTTGTCCTCACAACTTGCCGGGGGTCCAAAGAGCAGAGAACCATGCACAAACTGTGAACAACTTCCTAACTGCCCTCCAGCACCTCGGCTGCCGAATGTCACTAAGGATACATTTGTTGCAATCGCATCTCACCTTCTTTTCGTCAAATATGGAATCCACCAGGAAGTGTCCACCATGGAAACAACATATCAAGGCCGCTTCAGTCCGGAAACGATGGCAGATTAGTATGGGTTTTTGCAGAGCAACAGAAGATGTTCATAGGCGGAAAGCAAGAAGCTCTACACACTTTAAAACCAAGACTATGTCAATCTTAGTGTAACTAGGGGTCCCTAACTCATTTCAGAGGTAAACAACTCTATAATTCACTTCTTAGTTATGTTTAGTGTTTTCATTCCAAAGTATGGACGTTAATTTCCCTAAAATTCCTCCCATTCGTGATTCAACGTAGTTAATAGCATTATCCTTGATAACCTTTACACGTACATAGCTTTTTTCTTGAGATGTGAGAGCAAATCCGACCGCAGTTCTGTATTCAGCGGATGTAAATTTCTATAATGAACGTATCTTCAACCCAGTAGCAGTGATTAGAGTACATCGTGTAAAAATTGTGTGTTGTGGTGTAATTTTGCTGTTTTATTGCACGGAGACTACACAAATGCTGGCAATACGAACAGCTACTATGCAGGAGGAATTACAGAGGAATGCGAAGGCTGATACAGTCATTTTGTAGTAAGATGAAAACAAGATGCTGGATATGTTCTTCAGAGGACTGACAGTAGATATTTCAGGGAAAGTGAGGAAAGAAAACCCGAATCACTTAGCTTCTGCTTTGGTGGTGGCTACACTACTTGAGGATGTAGGTATCGTAACATGAGCACGGGATAATAGGGATATTTTTTCGTCCCAGGTGAAATGATGTAACTGTTACAGACATGGGTGCACAAGCCACCTTAAAAAGCAGTGTCGGCAACCCCGGTATAGTGATTGTAGCCGGCCGAAGTGGCCGTGCGGTTAAAGGCGCTGCAGTCTGGAACCGCGAGACCGCTACGGTCGCAGGTTCGAATCCTGCCTCGGGCATGGATGTTTGTGATGTCCTTAGGTTAGTTAGGTTTAACTAGTTCTAAGTTCTAGGGGACTAATGACCTCAGCAGTTGAGTCCCATAGTGCTCAGAGCCATTTGAACCATAGTGATTGTATGTCAGTACAGGAGCAAGGAATTTTCGCGGGTACATACAGGTATTGCCACATGTCATTGACGGATGCTACACCAATCTGGAACTTTACTTTCTGAACGCACGTAACGAAAAACTGGGCTTTTGCAGTACTCAGCGTAACATTATATCAGCTGGGAACGACCACTGCTAGTGCTACCTCACCACGAAGTCCATCTGTCATGAAGGTGGTACGAAGTGCACTGCAGACGTATGCACCAAATGTGAATTCAAGTGATAAAGTGCCGAAAGGCACTGTGCAATTACTCTAGATTAGTGTAATTATCGAGATCCTGATTGTCATAAGAAGTTGTATGTGTCACACTGGTGGTGATGGTTTGGATAAGGCACTCAACAGTGAGTTTATCAGCGCCCGTACTCAGCTAATAAAAAAATGGGATTCGCAGCCACCCTGAGAATCTCTCACTCACACTGTCATACAAAATAGCAAAAAGCGGATGCCTGAGGATAGTGTGTTAGTAAAAACATTGACTATAACAACACATCTAAAATAGTGGACCAAGATAGTGCCTAATTGGGAAATACAAGATGAAGCAACCACGCTAGAAACACATTAAAAACTTCTGCCAAAGACACCGTTCAGAAACGGAGAAATAGGAGTCGCATTGATTTGTGCACAGAAGTGTAGCACACGAAAGGGAAGCAGATAGGCATAAAATGATTCCGATGAGTACAGAGAATTTTTGGATGTATGACATGGAGTTTACCAAATTGGTTATTATTGCTGCCATGTTACAAACGAAGTCATAGCCTCATACAAAATGTACTGCCGATTTCTTTTTTCAAAAGACGTTCTTTAACATGTCGTAAGCTAGACTGGAGACAGCACACTGGAAAGCTGTATTACATCAACTTGGCGCAATATGGCGTTGATCTCAAAGACTGAAACATACCACGACATCACGTTTACAATATCCAAAACTTCTAAGACCACGTAACTAATGAGGAGGTATTGAATAGGATTGGGGAGAAGAGAAGTTTGTGGCACAACTTGACTAGAAGAAGGGATCGGTTGGTAGGACATGTTTTGAGGCATCAAGGGATCACAAATTTAGCATTGGAGGGCAGCGTGGAGGGTAAAAATCGTAGAGGGAGACCAAGAGATCAATACACTAAGCAGATTCAGAAGGATGTAGGTTGCAATAGGTACTGGGAGATGAAGAAGCTTGCACAGGATAGAGTAGCATGGAGAGCTGCATCAAACCAGTCTCAGGACTGAAGACCACAACAACAACAAGACGTAACATCTGTTTCTTACAATGTGCATCATATCGTTAATGTAGAAATATAACAACATAGCAAACGTTATGAATAAATGCATTATGAATGTACAAAAAGAATGTAGCCGCGTGGTTTGAGGCGTCACGTCACAGACTGCGCGGCCCCTCCCGGAGGTTCGAGTCCTCCCTCGGGCATGGGTGTGTGTGTTGTTCTTAGCATTAGTTAGATTAAGTAGAGTGTAAGTCTAGGGACCGATGACCTTAGCAGTTTGGCCGGCCAGAGTGGCCGAGCGGTTTTAGGAATTACAGTCTGGAACCGCGCGACCGCTACGGTCGTAGGTTCGAATCCTGCCTCGAGCATGGATGTTTGTGACGTCCTTAGGTTAGTTAGGTTTAAGTAGTTCTAAGTTCTAGGGGACTGATGACCTCAGAAGTTAAGTCCCATAGTGTTCAGAGCCATTTGAACCTTAGCAGTTTGCTCCCTTAGGAATTCGCACACATTTCAACATTTCAACATTTTAACAAAAAGAACGTATAGCACGCTAAGCACAATGTCCAAATATTCCATCTAGTGACTCGAGTGTGAATACCGTCATTAAAAATAAAGACATTCTGCATTTTTTGCAAGTCACACTAATAAAAAATGCTTATTTACTTGGAAAAATGCGATGTATCGAAATACGCTAATGATATTTTTACGTATTGGTACCTGTAGGTCAGTTAGATAAAAAAATATATTTATATACCTGGGGAGTTGTGCACGAAAAAAGAAGAAAAAGAACATGGCTATTATATTTTAGCATAATTTACAATATTTTAATGTGTGTTACAAAATTCATTTAAAATGCACCATTCGTGTAACATTCTCACCCATTCGTTCTTTGTTCCCCTGCATCCTTCCAGTTCTTCATTCCTCCACCTCTTGCCTATCTAGTACTCACCTCTCCCCCCCCCCCCCCCCAACTACATCCTCATCTTACCTTTCCCTGCCCTCATTGTCCCCACTTACCCCTTTTCCTGTGTCTGTCTCTCCCAGTCCATCGTAGCACAGTTTGAAAATTTGTTATTTATGATGAGGTTTTGTTATTTCGACATGGCCTACGTAGGTGGTAAGTTGCTTGATTTGTTTGAAAAATAATTTAAAAAATGGATATCCTCTTCCTTTATAACGATGGCCTTCTATTGCTATCTCTCCATGGAATATTTGGACATTGCTTCTAGTGCGCAGTAAGTTCTTTGTTTATGTCCCTTAATAGGTATTATTCATAATGTATGCTGTGTTACTGTATTTCTTCAAAAAATGGTTCAAATGGCTCTGAGCACTATGTGTCTTAACATCTGAGGTCATCAGTCCCCTAGAACTACTTAAACCTAACTAACCTAAGGACGTCACACACATCCATGCCCGAGGCAGGATTCGAACCTGCGACCGTAGCGGTCTCGCGGTTCCAGACTAAAGCGCCTAGAACCGCTCGGCCACTTCGGCCGGCTGTATTTCTTCACTGACGATATGACGCTTACTATGAGATCTCTGTCATCCGGCGCCAAATTGAAATGGTACGCTTGTCAGGTCGTATAAAGGTAATTTCTTTTGAAAGGAACAGTCCAGCAGTTCGGCTCGATCACTCAGTGAATTTGAATCAGAAACAGGCTTGATAGCCACCAGCTGTGAGATGAGGCAGGATGAATATCAGTGAATAATGCGCCAATCGCTAATGCATATGGTGCGACTGGTCAGAAGCTCTGACTCACTCCCTCATTCTCCACAGTAAGAGCTAAGTGTCGAGTCTCAGAGTCCAAGTGGTAAAATACCTCAGCGTTTGCATCAGCTCAGCAGCGCACCTGGGCCATCAGACGCACCACCTCAACTACTCGTACAACGATGTTAACCAGTATCACACAGTGTCTTCATTTATGATAGCCATCGGTGGCGGCAGGCAATAGGGTGGTAACCTTGCTAGACTACACTGGCATCACGTCATTAAGCAGTCATCATTTGGAGTACGCCAGAGCGACGACAAGGATGAAGATCACGTTTTTTAAGATTTTTCGTTTTTCAGTGTACTTGAGTGTACCTCATTTGGTGACGTTCTTGTGATGTTTATTATGTTGTTTCCTCCAACAATTTCTTTTATAAATGTATGTTAATCAATTAGACAGAGTCATATATTTAGGAGAAATATCGAGATGTTTACAGTCTTCGCCAATTGCATTTTATTTTAGCCTGCTCTGTCGACGGCATTTTCAAGAGCGAATGAACCTTGTGTTTGCTGAGTTCACTTCGCCTCTGACAGTTTTCCACGGAAATTGTTTCCCTCAAATTAACAAAGAAGCCAACTTGTACAGAAACAAAGATGAGAACTGCCTGTGGGCAGAGCAGAGCAGAGATGCTGGAGGCCCCTAGGGGGGGGGGGGGGGACGCCGTTTCCGCCGCACTGCCTCTCGCCGCTGCGAGTCGGCCGAGTCTTTTAATTTAATTAGAGAGCTAGGCGCGTGCTCTTTCTAAGTAAACATATGTTTTTACTGCGGCCGTCGCAGCAGCCGTCCAAATGGAACACCAAGTTTGCTTTACAGTCTCCTCGAGAGAACAGCTTTGTTTCCAGGATGGTGTTGGGAGGCCTGGAAAGGGAAAGATGGTGCCAAGGACCGCAGTTTGAAGGGCGCAGGCGCGTGCACCCGCAGCCATGCGCCGACTGCGTGACCCGCAGCGTCTCGCGGGCCGGGCCTCGGTGCCTTTGACTACGCTGTTACCCAACTGCGCTTCGTCTGGTTGTCCTCGTAACTTCGCAAAGATCATACGATGAACTCTCCACACTTCTGAGAACTGCAAGAATTGAAACAGTCTCGTCCAGATATATAAAAAATCTACATTTAGGGGTGAGAGTTGCTGACCGAGCCCAGAAAGTGGATTAGTGACTGGTACATTATTCATAGACCTTCTTCCTGCCTCATATTACATTTGGTGGCTATTGCTTCACACGAGCAACATTGCAGTCAAAATCGGCTACTCGTCTTGCGCGTCCGTGAAATTTCACCCACACAGCTGTATACTTATTTCTTATCAGCTAGCAGAGGGAAAATAGGGAAGCAAAACACTTTGAGATCTTAAGACAATGTAAACGCAGACATTAAAAATTTGAGCACTGTCAGTAATATACATACGTCACAGTTCTTAGTTCAGATCAAGTAAGCTCCCCATCAGTTTTAAATAAAACAAAAAACATTTAATATACCATACATAACTTCTTACACGATATCATCCTCATTCCTAATGACGTCGAGAGAATTCAACAAGGGGCTTGCGTAAGACTTCTGGGATTGAGGAAATCAGGAATCTCTCAATGAAAGTATATTTCACTAACTCCTGCAGAAGAAAAAACTCTGCCTTTACGATCAGCACATGCGATGAATACACGATACACTTTGTGTGCTTCATTTCTTTACGTAGTGAGATATACTGCAGTGTTAAAACACTTGACTCTCAACCAGGAGGGCATTCGTTCAAATCACCGTCCGGCCATGGCGATTTGGACTTTCCACAGACAAAAGCTATCTGTTGGACATGAAATGAAGTGCACCATAATACTACCCATCACAGTGATACCGCGTAAGCGAAGGATTTAGGTTTGACGTCCCATTAGAGACAGAGATTGAAATTCTGTTGTCGAAGGACAGGTAGGCAAAGTGTGGATCTCTTTTTGGAAGAAATAAGCAATTTACCTCAATCAGCTTTGGGATTATTGATCAGAAACAGGGTTCATATCCGGCAACAGAGGATTGAGACAGGAAGAATATGAGCGAATAATGCACCAGTCACTAACGCACTTCGTGGCATTAGTCAGAAACTCTGACTTGCACTACGCCGGGGCGACAAAAAGACACGAACGAAATCAGGTGTTTAAAATGTTTGAGTACGCTCTTTTATGGGCACGTATGGCAACATGAAATGATCTGATATACATGCTATTCCTCGATTCCTGTAACACAATGTGTACAGCTTGCTGCGGTGAAGTAATGAACTAAGATTAAGACACGGACGTGCGTTCGGAAAAGATCTGTTTGCTGATGTTACGAACTCGAAGTCACCTGATGTTTCCAGTTCCGCCGCGCGGGATTAGCCGAGCGGTCATGGACTGTGCGGTTGGTCCCGGTGGAGGCTCGAGTCCTCCCTCGCGCATTGGGGGTCTGTGTTTATCCTTGGGATAATTTAGGTTAAGTAGTGTGTAAGCTTAGGCACTGATGACATTATCAATTAACTCCCATAAGATTTCACACACATTTGAAAATTTTTTTGTTTCCAGTTCCCTCTCCATCAGTTGCTGTGAGAATTACGCTTCTAACGAATGGAATGCCATTCACAGTGTCAAGTGGCATCGCTACATTTGATATTGCACACATTTTGGATTTAACTGGTGCCAATATCGTGTAGACTTCTTTAAACTGTAGAGGTATGTATTTTTCGTCTTATGAACGAATCGTGGCTTTGCAGACCTCGGCTACAGTTTCAGTGATGGCAGAGCTATCTCAAGAACGTGGGACATGGCATATCCTACGTGTTCACAATCTTGTCACCTCCAACTTTTCTCCACTTACTGGGCACATCCATGTCACTGATATCACAATCCAAGATAGTAATCCAGTTAGTCAGCGATAGCAGCAGAATCCAAGATGGGTGGCGTAGGGCATAAGTAAGCCTGCAGCAGTGCTAATCCAAAATAGCTGGCTTACCTAATACTTACAAAACTCCAACCTTTCTCCTTGAGGTATCAGCATTGCTATGCTTTTTGGAGCTTTATGTTCCACCTCGTGGTCAAATTCGCTCAACCACATACCCACTGTGTCAGCCTGCCCCATTAACTACACTCCTGGAAATGGAAAAAAGAACACATTGACACCAGTGTGTCAGACCCACCATACTTGCTCCGGACACTGCGAGAGGGCTGTACAAGCAATGATCACACGCACGGCACAGCGGACACACCAGGAACCGCGGTGTTGGCCGTCGAATGGCGCTAGCTGCGCAGCATTTGTGCACCGCCGCCGTCAGTGTCAGCCAGTTTGCCGAGGCATACGGAGCTCCATCGCAGTCTTTAACACTGGTAGCATGCCGCGACAACGTGGACGTGAACCGTATGTGCAGTTGACGGACTTTGAGCGAGGGCGTATAGTGGGCATGCGGGAGGCCGGGTGGACGTACCGCCGAATTGCTCAACACGTGGGGCGTGAGGTCTCCACAGTACATCGATGTTGTCGTCAGTGGTCGGCGGAAGGTGCACGTGCCCGTCGACCTGGGACCGAACCGCAGCGACGCACCGATGCACGCCAAGACCGTAGGATCCTACGCAGTGCCGTAGGGGACCGCACCGCCACTTCCCAGCAAATTAGGGACACTGTTGCTCTTGGGGTATCGGCGAGGACCATTCGCAACCGTCTCCATGAAGCTGGGATACGGTCCCGCACACCGTTAGGCCGTCTTCCGCTCACGCCCCAACATCGTGCAGCCCGCCTCCAGTGGTGTCGCGACAGGCGTGAATGGAGGGACGAATGGAGACGTGTCGTCTTCAGCGATGAGAGTCGCTTCTGCCTTGGTGCCAATGATGGTCGTATGCGTGTTTGGCGCCGTGCAGGTGAGCGCCACAATCAGGACTGCATACGACCGAGGCACACAGGGCCAACACCCAGCATCATGGTGTGGGGAGCGATCTCCTACACTGGCCGTACACCACTGGTGATCGTCGAGGGGACACTGAATAGTGCACGGTACATCCAAACCGTCATCGAACCCATCGTTCTACCATTCCTAGACCGGCAAGGGAACTTGCTGTTGCAACAGGACAATGCACGTCCGCATGTATCCCGTGCCACCCAACGTGCTCTAGAAGGTGTAAGTCAACTACCCTGGCCAGCAAGATCTCCGGATCTGTCCCCCATTGTGCATGTTTGGGACTGGATGAAGCGTCGTCTGACGCGGTCTGCACGTCCAGCACGAACGCTGGTCCAACTGAGGCGCCAGGTGGAAATGGCATGGCAAGCCGTTCCACAGGACTACATCCAGCATCTCTACGATCGTGTCCATGGGAGAATAGCAGCCTGCATTGCTGCGAAAGGTGGATATACACTGTACTAGTGCCGACATTGTGCATGCTCTGTTGCCTGTGTCTATGTGCCTGTGGTTCTGTCAGTGTGATCATGTGATGTATCTGACCCCAGGAATGTGTCAATAAAGTTTCCCCTTCCTGGGACAATGAATTCACGGTGTTCTTATTTCAATTTCCAGGAGTGTATTTTAATGCAGTGTGGTTTGTATTCACTTTATTCTTTTCTGCCATACAAGTAACAACAGCAGCTCATCACCCAATAAATAACAGCCAGCATCTTTTTCTCTGTGGCCCAACAGTTCTGTTCAGCTGCCCTGACATGCCGTTGATGGTTCTTTACCACCCATATCTTGAATAGGAACACATCGAGCTGCTACATTATTGCCTCACACAATAAAATAAATTTCTTACTACTAACTACTAAAACCTGTAAACACAAGTGCCTAACTAGATGTTGACGTCTGTTACAGATTTTGAAATACTTCTTCACAGTTGGTTAACCACCCAAATTTCACCCCTTTTCTGAGCAGTCTATTCAATGGTTCGGCAATTTCAGGAAATCCCCTCAAGAATTTCTTATAAGAACTACCGAGCCTGAGAGAAGACTGAATCTGATTTCTTGTCTGCAGCGACAGAAAATTACGGACTGTAGATATCAAACACGGATCAGTTCTGACTCACTCCAGAGTATTCACATGACATAAGTAACCCACATTTTGTTCCTTTAAAGTGATAGCAGTTACGTTGTTGTCTGTTGATGGAATATTTGTACGTTGTGCCTAGTGTGCTGTGTGTTTTTGTATATGTCCCATAATAAGTTTTATTCATAAGGTAAGCTATTTTGATACATTCCTTCACTAACGATATGTCTCTTATTATAAAAAACAGATGAATGTGGTAAAGGATATTTACAATGTTTTGTACATTGTAAACGCCATGTCTTGGTATATTTTGATTTTTGAGATCATCGCAATCTCGCGCCATGTTGAGGTATTACGGTTCTCAAGTTTACTGGCTCCATTCCGGCGCGCAACTCCTCAAAGTAACACCTTTTGCAAATACACTTAACGGCAGTTCCTCATGAGAGTGTACATTTTTCTAGTATTGCTCACTTGCACGGGCTTTCCCAAGTATATTGTAAGTACTTGTGGTATTTATATATAAGCTTCCCTAATTTTGTCTTTTGGGTTAATTTTGGCCACACTAATCTGATGTAATTACTCGAAACGGATCACAAATAAAGCATTTAGAGATAAAGATGTTTCCAAGGAATCACTACATGGTGGATTACAATTTGCCACTTTGGATGTTCTGAATGAGGGCAGGTCACAAGATGCTTCTGGCCACAAACAAGCCATCGATATATCTGATTTTTATGAGAAACATTTAATTGGAAAATATAAGTCTGCTGGGGAAGCTCTGTTGCTACGAGTTGCAGATCTATTCAACACAGAAGGACATATCCCTGCAATGCCAGTGATGTACCATAGAATACTAATGGGCAGTAATACTACAGTGTATTGAAAACCTTATAGAATACTGAGGAATTTGCAACCAGTAGTGGATGAGTATGTTGTCCAGCAGTTGACTAATGGTATCATCAAGCATAATGACAGCTGATGGAGTGTAAACTGTCCTGAAAAAATTGTGCAAATGGCTCCGAGTACTATGGGACTTACAGCTGAGGTCATCAGCCCCTAGAACTTAGAACTATTTAAACCTAACTAACTTAAGGACATCACACACATCAATGCCCGAGGCAGGATTCGAACCTGCGACCATAGCGGTCGCGTGGTTCCAGACTGAAGCGCCTAGAATCGCTCGGCCACCACAGCTGGCTAAAAAAAAATTTGCGAGTATGTCCGAAAGAACAGATACCATCTTCATATATCTTTGATATTTGATACCTGTATTGGACAGTTTTTACTTGCTTCCTATTGAGGCATACTAGGACTGGAATATTTGCAGGGATTCAATCCTGCAGCCACCTTGATTCCAAACCCTATTGGACTTTTTCCTTATTGTATCCTATTGGTGGATACTGACAAAGTTAGGTCGTTGGGCAGGAAACCCATCACGCTGGAGATACCTGAAAAATTAGAATTTCAGCTTAGTTGAATGCTATGTCATAAACGATTGACAGAGGGATTGGTCTGGTGCGAGCAATAGCAGTATTGGAAACAATAAACTGATCAGTCGGGCATTTGAGTTTTAAAACACTACATAACATCTAAGTTCGTTCTCTCAGCAAGAGCAGAATGAAGAATAAGCAGACGGAGGAGAAGGAAGGTTCTACCACTTGATGTAATAGTAACAATAACAGATACCACCACCACCATTCTGCTTCAAGGCAGAGTCCATTTGACTGTACTGAGCAGCAGTAAACACCACACACTTAAACCAGGCTCCAGTCCGTAGTAGAAGTTGTCATGGATAGATGTTCGCTGAAACATTCGTGCGGCCCATGTGCTCATGTCCTGATGTCCACACGCAGCTTCTCAGGCCAGAGAGTCAGACAGCACCGGTTGCCACAGTGTATGTATTTCTCAGGGACCACGCCAGGCCATCAGCCAGACTCAATCCACCAAAGAGGGCTGCCTGGCCGAGAAAGCGTCGCCCTACGAAACCAGCCACATATTTGTCACTGTAATTACAATTAAATATTACTATTGCAGCCCCAACCTGGTGATATTCAACAATGAGGAAAGTACTGGAAATACCTCGTCCTGATGTGGCTGTTTGTGAACATAATTTTCCACGTAAAATGCTTCATCCCCTTTAAGGCTATCAGTGCATTGAAATCACAGTCCCCCACGTTAAATCCATACCTCCCTTATGACCGGACAAAATCATTTAATTGCGCCCACCGGAACAACGCCCACAGTAGCATTACACCCCAACACAAACTTTATAAGTCTGCCAGTCACAGCGAATCTATCACAAATCCTTTGCTAAGCTCAATACTTCGCCAGTAACTGCAATAACTGAATGCTTGTTATACCAAACAATACTGAGCGAAAATCTGTTTTTCTTGCGAGTGGTGGCAGAGTGTCTTACAAAGAGATACCAGCTGTTACAAACACAATCGCAACGACCATGTTACATTGATCCTGCATAAAAATCAATCTTTGTTCTACACGAACACACAAGCGTCACTAATGATACCCAAGTTAAAAACTATATATGCTTTATATATTGAGGTAAGGTATTGCTTCCGGATGAAGTGATATTCCACACAAATACTGTGGCATTGAATATATATGACGATCGCGTCGTGTGATTAACAGACCAAACGTGAGGGTACACATCGCCAGCGTTATGGGTTCATAATAAAATCAGCCTCATCACCGAATTTAGAAAGTGATTCGGCTAAGGAACTTGGTATTAAGCCGGTATTTACAACTCCCTCATGCCACTGCTACAATTTCCCAAGCTACCACACAATGTTTGAAATGCATTTTATCTTTATAGCATACAGACAGTGAAGCAGAAGTTCTACAATATATCCGTGGGGTTATAGGCAAAGGAGTATTGTGGCTGACTGAGAATGATCACATATATTACATTGTATGCTATGCTACGTGAGGAATCACTTAAAAACGCGATGCTGGATTGAACTTGAAATGTACAAAATAGTATGACCAATATACAGGCACTTCAAATCAATAGTGTTACGCTTTCGGGTAGAAATGCTGTCTGCAGTTTGGAGTCAAGTCTCTCCATTCAACCATATACTTGGTTTCATCCTATGGAGATGCCGTTTAATAATTACAGACACTGGTGAATCATATTCGTGGCACTCTCGTATCTCTAAATGAGTCACCTTTCTCGAACTTATGTGCTAAATATCAAACACAGCAAAGCTCAAACGTAATCTGAGACAGTCCCTCTGCTTCTTGAGACTTTTCCTCAGTCTCTTCCCCCACCCCTACCTCCTGTCTCTGCAGCTTTGTCCATATGATCATAAAAATTTAAGTTTGAACTGAGTGGAAGTCGATGTCTGCTATACCTACCACGTTCTGCATCCTGTGGAGAAACAGTCCGAGCTGGGTTAATGCAACAGGACCGTGTTTTGACTGCTTGTTGGCAATGCGAACATTTTGTCTGAGCTCCAGCTGTTGTGTATAGTGTGTAAAGCCAGTGCCAACAGAAGCTTTCTTCCTAAATATGAGCTAGTAGAAAATACAATACATTCTGTTATTGTGGTGTTTCTTATCGGGAAAAACAGGAAGACTCCACATCATATGAGAACAGGAAGAAGTACGTGGATTTTACTGCTGCATTGCAATCCATTTCCACACTACATGCAGGTACTGCAGTCTGAAGGAGATCTGCATCCTTAGTGTGCGATCATGTCTGTCACGCAAACATTCCCTCTATCCTCGTTATTTTGTACCATTCAACAGAAAGAACTACGAAATATAAGGCCTCCACTAACATAACGCAATACAGAACTCACTAAGATGTTACCAAGTCCTTCTCTTCAGATATGTCGCTAACAAATATTGTCCGTGTGCTGACATCGAGCATATGTGGCTGTCATATTAGAATTTACAGGTATTGGTCCATTGTGGCAGGTGACCAGCGATCGAAGTCATTTCATTGCCTGTATGGTAGGAGGACCATAACCCACAAACTATCAAATGTATATTGAGCAATCAGTAAAGGAAACAAAAGAAAAATTCGGAGTAGGTATTAAAATCCATGGAGAAGAAACAAAAACTTTGAGGTTCGCCGATGACTTTGTAATTCTATCAGAGACATCAAAGGACTTGGAAGAGCAGTTGAGCGGAATGGACAGTGTCTTGAAAGGAGGATATAAGATGAACATCAACAAAAGCAAAACTAGGATAATGGACTGTAGTCGAATTAAGTCGGGTGATGCTGAGGGAATTAGATTAGGAAATGAGACGCTTAAAGTAGTAAAGGAGTTTTGCTATTTGGGGAGCAAAATAACTGATGATGGTCGAAGTGGAGAGGATATAAAATGTAGACTGGCAATGGCAAGAAAAGCGTTTCTGAAGAAGAGGAATTTGTTAACATCAAGTATAGATTTAAGTGTCAGGAAGTCGTTTCTGAAAGTTTTTGTATGGAGTGTAGCCATGTATGAAAGTGAAACATGGACAATAAATACACTCCTGGAAATTGAAATAAGAACACCGTGAATTCATTGTCCCAGGAAGGGGAAACTTTATTGACACATTCCTGGGGTCAGATACATCACATGATCACACTGACAGAACCACAGGCACATAGACACAGGCAACAGAGCATGCACAATGTCGGCACTAGTACAGTGTATATCCACCTTTCGCAGCAATGCAGGCTGCTATTCTCCCATGGACACGATCGTAGAGATGCTGGATGTAGTCCTGTGGAACGGCTTGCCATGCCATTTCCACCTGGCGCCTCAGTTGGACCAGCGTTCGTGCTGGACGTGCAGACCGCGTGAGACGACGCTTCATCCAGTCCCAAACATGCACAATGGGGGACAGATCCGGAGATCTTGCTGGCCAGGGTAGTTGACTTACACCTTCTAGAGCACGTTGGGTGGCACGGGATACATGCGGACGTGCATTGTCCTGTTGGAACAGCAAGTTCCCTTGCCGGTCTAGGAATGGTAGAACGATGGGTTCGATGACGGTTTGGATGTACCGTGCACTATTCAGTGTCCCCTCGACGATCACCAGTGGTGTACGGCCAGTGTAGGAGATCGCTCCCCACACCATGATGCCGGGTGTTGGCCCTGTGTGCCTCGGTCGTATGCAGTCCTGATTGTGGCGCTCACCTGCACGGCGCCAAACACGCATACGACCATCATTGGCACCAAGGCAGAAGCGACTCTCATCGCTGAAGACGACACGTCTCCATTCGTCCCTCCATTCACGCCTGTCGCGACACCACTGGAGGCGGGCTGCACGATGTTGGGGCGTGAGCGGAAGACGGCCTAACGGTGTGCGGGACCGTAGCCCAGCTTCATGGAGACGGTTGCGAATGGTCCTCGCCGATACCCCAGGAGCAACAGTGTCCCTAATTTGCTGGGAAGTGGCGGTGCGGTCCCCTACGGCACTGCGTAGGATCCTACGGTCTTGGCGTGCATCCGTGCGTCGCTGCGGTTCGGTCCCAGGTCGACGGGCACGTGCACCTTCCGCCGACCATTGGCGACAACATCGATGTACTGTGGAGACCTCACGCCCCACGTGTTGAGCAATTCGGCGGTACGTCCACCCGGCCTCCCGCATGCCCACTATACGCCCTCGCTCAAAGTCCGTCAACTGCACATACGGTTCACGTCCACGCTGTCGCGACATGCTACCAGTGTTAAAGACTGCGATGGAGCTCCGTATGCCACGGCAAACTGGCTGACACTGACGGCGGCGGTGCACAAATGCTGCGCAGCTAGCGCCATTCGACGGCCAACACCGCGGTTCCTGGTGTGTCCGCTGTGCCGTGCGTGTGATCATTGCTTGTACAGCCCTCTCGCAGTGTCCGGAGCAAGTATGGTGGGTCTGACACACCGGTGTCAATGTGTTCTTTTTTCCATTTCCAGGAGTGTAGTTTGGACAAAAAGAGAATAGAAGCTTTCGAAATGTGGTGCTACAGAAGTATGCTGAAGATTAGATGGGTAGATCACATAACTAATGATGAAGTATTGAATAGAACTGGGGAGAAGAGGAGTGGCACAACGTGACAAAAAGAAGGGACCGGTTAGTAGGACATGTTCTGAGGCATCAAGGGATCACAAATTTAGCATTGGAGGGTAACGTGGAGGGTAAAAATCGTAGAGGGAGACCAAGAGATGAATACACTAAGCAGATTCAGAAGGATGTAGGTTGCAGTAAGTAGAGTAAGTAGAGATGAAGCAGTTTGCACAGGATAGGGTAGCATGGAGAGCTGCATCAAACCAGTCTCAGGACTGAAGACCACAACAACATCAAATGCAAGAATGTGTCTCTGTGTTATTTTTTCGTAAGCAGTTTGACACATTTTTTTTTTTTTTTTTTTGCTCTAACACTTCCAAGCAGTGTATGATAATGGTTTGAAGACTTCCAAACATTTTGTTTTTCCACCATGACTTCTAGGTCAGGTGCTAAACCAACATTAATAGGTTTCGATCCATTAGCTCTTACAGTAAGGTGGACATCACATAGCGTAAACCATGCTGCTCCCTCAACATACTGGATGGTTGAAATAAAAGAAAGAGGCAGTGTTTCTTATTGACAGAAATGTGGAAGATGTTACAACATATGGAAACTGGAAGAATTTTTAGCACTGATGATCGTTTCAAAACAGTTGCCTGAAGGTGATGACCTCTAAATTTAATCTCATCTTTCACAATGATAGGGTAGCAGATGTCTACGTGTTCCATTTTGAAGAGATGAAGAGCATTGATTCATTGTATTGCAGGCATGTACGTGATCACTGTTTCGGTGCTGCCCATCCCCAGAATGTCTTGGTCCCACAAGACTCTCATCATCTCAGACAAGTGGTATTAGCCATTACGTGGTAATCAGCAGCATACCAGTGGAAGGATGGGGTGGAAAAGTCGCCATCAAGATGAGACAATGTACTGTAATAAGCACTATAGTAGATACTGCGATCAGTTGTAGCAATTTTACCAGTATTCCCGTGATTTCAGCATTGAACAATGACACAGCAGCATGCTTTCCAATTTGTGTAACATTGCTACACAGCCCCTCCACTACTTTGTATGTACCATATGCTAGATTGTGAATGTCGACAGGTGACTCTTCAGTCCATCCATTCATGTTTAATTCATGAACTTATATACCAAAGTATACCAGAGAGAGTGCTACAGCGATTCAGTAAGGTTGTCTATATATTTCTGGCTCTTAGATTATAGTGCATAATTTACATTTACGATTGCCCATCTTTCCCTCTGTGGGTAGGAGTCACAGAGCATTCTTGCATTCTTAGAATAAAGTTGGAGACTGAAAGATCTCTATGCATTGTCTCTCACCACCCATCTCTCAACAGTCACTGATTTAATTTACAGCTGACCACAAGTAGGAGGGTATTATATCCACTACATTCCATGTCTGATGAATAAACAGATTGAGGTGAGTCCACAACTGCTGTTCAGTGAATTTCTCGTCTCACACGTGGCACCCATCGAAGTGCACAAGATCTCTCCAGATTCATGAATGTCGAGGAGTAGGCACCCATTACCTTTGTTTGGTAAATATGAGAATGATGTAATAATATGGCGTATGGTGAAGAATAAACGTGTTGTTTATCCATGATGGAGCTCTGGACACGCATAGTTGAAGCATTTTACGTTAATCAACAGTGCTATCAATTCTAAGTCTTGTTCTAGTGTCTGGGGTCAGTACCAAGAAGATACTGGCAAGAGAGAAATCATTGTAGAACACAAACACATGCAGTCCGAAGGCTACACTGTTCTGCTTTTAAACATGCTATAATGTGGTTTCTGAAACATTAGTCATGTGGAGTGCAATGCTCTTAATCCTCTAGTGTAGGACATGTATGTCCATCACCTGACATACAACCCCCCCTGCAAGTTTCTAATCCACTCACTATGGTGATAACTTTCAGATGATAAAAACACTTCCTTCTACACCAAAGACAAATCCATAGAGTCTTTGTGATGCATGCACAATAAAACTTTATGGAGGCATATAGTGCCCACTGTTCACATCTGATTATGCTTCAGAAATTATAATGTGCCCACATCAGCCCTCTAAAATAATCACCAGCACTGGAAAATGCGTCTTATGAGGATGCAGTAACGTACATAGTAGTGGTGTTTGGCATGTGAAACCACACACAATGCTGCACTAATTCCTTAAACAAGACAACTGTCAAGTAAAAGTACACATAGGGTTTGCAGTAACTCACAAACAACTGTCACTAACTTAGAATCACTTCAGTTATTAAACTGAAGACTCCATTTATGTTAAGATTTGACAGAGAAATGGAGTATTTTGCACACATCTTCGTCCATCTAGAGGAGGGTGCTCAATTAGGTTTTCCATCAATGGATGTGATTCATCACATGTGCATTGGTAGCCCTCTGCTGACTGTGATATAGAGATGTTTGCTGTGAATGACTGCAAGTACATATATTTTATACAAGTCGACTGCAAGTTATACAACACAACTGATGGACCTCGAGAGAATAACGGAAAAAAGGGTTTAAATGCGTGATAAATGACCTGTTCCAACATCTCCCTCTCTTTAGAACGCACCATAAACCTACCATTAAATCTTTACAAACCTCTCAATTGATCACTCCATTCACTTTCTATGTTCCTTTAATGCAGATCCATGTACGTTTAGAACCAGATGGTTGTCTTTAAGCACAAAGCAGTCAATTCGCACATATCACTACTAGTTCGACAGACATACTATACAATGTTGTCAAAAATCATACACAACTGTTCTGTAAATTATTTATTAGCTGACAATGTGTGGCTGTCAATGGAAGAGAGTATAGCGAAGCACATTGCAAATACTGTTTGTTAGGGTAATATACCTAAACAGTCCCTCACAGTGTCAAACATGTGACCCATTCTGTAGTTGTATATTGCAATCAGCCAACTGATAATACGATGCTCTTTCACTTAGGATACTTTATAAAAATCTATAACGTGGTTGCCAATAACTTTGGGGTCAAACCTGGCCTTTGATCTGGCATATATAAATATATTACTCTATATGTGGTGGTCATCCACGTTAAACATTATATTCTAGCCGTCTTATTGCTTTTGACAAAAGATAACTGTTTCGTGGTTCCCAATGCTTCGATGTCAGCTTTTTCTCTTATTCCTCTTGCTGTCACAGACTGTTTCCCATGTACAACAACTTCCCTGCACTGAGCAAAGTACATGCATGTACGCTCTCATTCATCCTCAATTTCAAACCATTTTCCCTCAGTACTGTCCGATGAAACCACCAGCATTTGCTAAATACACTACTGGCCATTAACATTGCTACACGACGAAGATGACGTGCTACAGACGCGAAATTTAACCGACAGGAAGAAGATGCTGTGATATGCAAATTATTTGCTTTTCAGAGCATTCACACAAGGTTGGCGCCGGTGGTGACATCTACAATGTGCTGACATGAGGAAAGTTTCCAATCGATTTCTCATACACAAACAGCAGTTGACCGGCGTTGCCTGGTGAAACGTTGTTGTGATGCCTCGTGTAAGGAGGAGAAATGCGTACCACCACGTACCCAACTTTGATAAAGGTCGGATTGTAGCCTATCGCGATAGCGGTTTATCGTATCGCGACATTGCTGCTCGCGTTTGTCGAGATCCAATGACTGTTAGCAGAATATGGAATCGGTGGTTTCAGGAGGGTAATACAGAACGCCGTGCTGGAACCGAACGGCCTCGTATCACTAGCAGTCGACATGACAGGCATGTTATCCGTACGGCTGTAACGGATCGTGCAGCCACGTCTCGATCCCTGAGTCAACAGATGGAGACGTTTGCAAGACAACAACCATCTGCACGAATAGTTCGAAGACGTTTGGAGCAGGATGGGCTATCAGCTCGGAGACCATGGCTGCGGTTACCGTTGACGCTGCATCACAGACAGGAGCGCCTGCGATGGTGCACTCGACGACGAACCTAGGTGCACGAATGGCAAAATGTCGTTTTTTTCGGATGAATCCAGGTTCTGTTTACAGCATCATGATGGTCGCATCCGTGTTTGGCGACATCGCGGTGAACACACATCGGAAGCGTGTATTCGACATCGCCATACTGGTGTATCACCCGGCTTGATGGTATGGGGTGCCATTGGTTACACGTCTCGGTCACCTCTTGTTCGCATTGACGGCACTTTAAACAGTGGACGTTACATTTCAGATGTGTTATGACTCGTGGCTCTACCCCTCATTCGATCCCTGCGAAACCCAACATTTCAGCAGGATAATGCACGACCGCATGTTGCAGGTCCTGTACGGGCCTCTCTGGGTACAGAAAATGTTCGACTGCTGCTCTCGCCAGCACATTCTCCAGATCTCTCACCAACTGAAAACGTCTGGTCAATGGTGGCCGAGCAACTGGCTCGTCGCAATACGCCAGTTACTACTCTTGATGAACTGTGGTAACGTGTTGAAGCTGCACATGCCATCCAAGCTCTGTTTGACTCAATGCTCACGCGTATCAAGGCCGTTATTATGGCCAGAGGTGGTTGTTCTACGTACTGATTTCTCAGGATCTATGCACCCTGATTGCGTGAAAACGTAATCACGTGTCAGTTCTTGTATAATATATTTGTCCAATGGAAACCCGTTTATCATCTGTATTTCTTCTTGGTGTAGCAATTTTAATGGCCAGTAGCGTATTTTACTTAGTAGGGGATGTGTGACAGATTCACTGTGATTGGCAGACTTCTAAAGTTTGAGTTGGGGTGTAGTGTTACTGTGGGCATTGTTCTGGTGTGTGCAATGAAAATGACTATGTACGGTCGTAATAGGGGTATGCATTTGACACGGAAGACTACGATTTCATTGCACCGATAGCCATAAAGGGGATTAAGGATTTCACGTGGAAAATTAATTCCAGTCATAAGAAGGATATAGGTTGTGGTGTCACCGCCAGACACCACACTTGCTAGGTGGTAGCCTTTAAATCGGCCACGGTCCATTAGTATACGTCGGACCCGCGTGTCGCCACTGCCAGTGATAGCAGACCGAGCGCCACCACACGGCAGGTCTAGAGAGACGTCCTAGCACTCGCCCCAGTTGTACAGCCGACGTTGCTAGCAATGGTTCACTGACAAATTACGCTCTCATTTGCCGAGACGATAGCATAGCCTTCAGCTACGTCATTTGCTACGACCTAGCAAGGCGCCATTATCAATAGATATGTAACTTGTGATGCCTGTACCGTCAGACCGATGTTCTACAATTATGGATTAAAGTTAAGTATTACATCAACTACGTACTTTATTTGCTACTAAAAATTCCCTTAACTGTTCCAGACCTCACGCCTGTCTGTGTGAGCTTAACGCGTGCCTTTCGGCTTCCTCCAAACCCCGTGAATTGGCTCCTGCGAATTCACAACATTGGCGACGAGCTAAATGTTGTACCAATTGATCTTGCCTAAATTCATTGTGTCATGGCTTCGCCACAATCTCCAGATGTACTGTCCGAATTTTATCGCTTGCAGAATCAGCAGACGCAGGCCTTATTGGATGCCCTTGGACAGCTTGTCCAGGGTCAACGTGCCATGCAAAACGATGCGGCAGCCGCCGCTCCACTGCTACCGCAGCCACAACATGCAGTTGCACCACCTTGTCGTCCTTTTGATGCGGCACTGGAAAGCTGGACAGAGTGGTCATGCCAACTTGGATTCCATCTCGCTGACTACAGAATTCAAGGTAACGAGCGGCAGCCTTTTTTGTTGGCCTAACGTGTGATAGTGAAATTATTTCCCCGACGCGACGTGGCAACACTGTCCTACGGTGAAATTTTGTCGGCATTAGATGCACATTTCAAAGAATCAGTCAATGTAGTTGCAAAAAGGTATACGTTCTTTCGTACAAAACGTATGGCAGGTCAAACTAATCGGGAGTGGATTGCAACTTTGCAAGGCCTTACTTGGGATTGTGCTTTTGAGTGTGAATGTGGACTCCCTTATTCAGATACTATGGTACGTGATGCAATTGCACAGAACGTTTCTGATGTTCGTATAAGGGAACAGATTTTGAAACTAGTCTCTCCCTCCCTTCAACAAGTGATGGACATATTGGATCGGCAAGACACACTTGACTTTGCTCAGGAATCATTTGAACCTTCACCAGTTGTGTGTCACATAAACTGGCCCCCCGGGCGAGCTGCACGGAACAGTAAACAGCCCTCGCGCCCGTCCGCGCAGCTGCTGCCAAGCTCTCCGCTACGTGTGCTGCGCAAGCACGCAAATACAGTGCTAAAATCATGTCCGCGGTGTGCTACTAGACATTCGCGTGAGAATTGCCTGTCACGCCAAGCTATTTGCTTTTTCTGTAATAAAAAAGGACATGTTCAGAGTGTTTGCCAGAAAAAGCTCAGAACGGACATTCGCAACCATTCCAGGCCCTTTGCTTCGCGCCGGAATCGAACCAAGAATACTCAGGCTTGTGAACCTTCGCCCATAGAAATTAATGTAGTTAATTCCACTCCGCCCAGTGCCACTCTCTCTAACAGTGACTGTGTTCGTCCCACAAATAGTGTGTGTCGACATCGACGGAAATCACGTCAAGTCGCAAGTGATTCTGTACCGGTGTTAGTTCACGTTGCACGAGACAGTCGCTCTTGTCGTCAGCAGGACAATAAACTTTTTGTAGATTTGGTCATAAATGGCACCGTGATACCATTCCAGCTCGATATCGGAGTTGCAGTTTCTCTGATCAATCACGACACGTACAAACAGCTGAGCACACCTCCGTTGCGTGCCGCAAATGTTCAGTTAACTAGCTATTCCGGTCAGAATATCCCTGTGTTAGGACAGTGCAGCCTTCTTGCAACATACAAGGGACAAACAAGACTTGTGTCATTTTACGTCCTTCGTTCTTCTTCTGCAGTGAACTTGTTTGGTTTGGATTTATTTCAGTTGTTTAACTTGTCTATAGTCAATCAGGTCCTATCAGTGAACCAGACTGTGCCTTAAGACAGTGTTTCTCGTCTATGTGAAGAATTTGCAGACATTTTTGCACCGGGCCTTGGTTGCGCTAAGAACTATGAAGCACATTTGGAACTGAAAGTATACGCGCAACCAAAATTTTTCAGAGCACGCAATGTCCCCACGCATTGCGTGATGAGGTCGCAAGAACATTACACGATTTGGAATTACAAGGTGTGATTGAACGTGTGCAGGCTTCTCTCTGGGCATCACCCTTAGTAATTTTGCCAAAACCTTCCGGAAAATTGAGACTTTGTGTGGACTTCAAGGCAACGGTGAATCTGTGGTGTCACCGCCAGACACCACACTTGCTAGGTGGTAGCTTTAAATCGGCCGCGGTCCATTAGTGCATGTCGGACCTGCGTGTCGCCACTGGCAGTGATCGCAGACCGAGCGCCACCACACGGCAGGTCTCGAGAGACGGACTAGCACTCGCCCCAGTTGTATGACGACGTTACTAGCGACTACACTGACGAAGCCTTTCTCTCATTTGCCGAGAGACAGTTAGAATAGCCTTTTGCTAAGTTAATGGCTACGACCTAGCAAGGCGCCATTTGTAACATTGCTTGTATCTAAAGAGCCTCACTTGTATCGCCACAATCTCCAGATATCTCATCAAGAACGATGTATACAAAGGATGGATTAAAGTTAAGTATTCGAGAAACTACGTACTTTTCTTTATAGCATTCATTACGGATCCTGTTTCAGACCTCACTCCATCCTTCGTGAGTTAGCGCGTGCATCTTGGCCGCCTCTTTCAATTAGTGTGCGTAGTGTTGGCAAGTCTGCCGACACAACATTTTTGACGACGAGTCAAAAAGGGTCTTGTTCTTTCTAATTGCTTACATTTCCTTGTGTCATGGCTTCGCCAGATGTACTGTCCGAATTTCATCGCTTGCAGAATCAGCAGACGCAGGCGTTATTGGATGCCCTTGGACAGCTCGTCCAGGGTCAACGTGCACTGCAAAACGATGCGGCCGCCGCCACTTCATCGCTACCGCAGCCACAACATGCTGTTGCACCCCAGTTTCGTCCGTTTCAAGCGGACGAGGAAACATGGACGGAGTGGTCACGACAGTTTGGCTTCCATCTCGCCGCCTACAGAATTCAAGGTAATGAGCGGCAGCCGTTTTTGCTTTCGTGTGTAGGTGTGTCCACCTACCGTGTGATAGTGAAATTGTTTCCCCGACGCGACGTAGCAACTCTGTCCTACGAAGAAATTTTGTCAGCGTTAGATGCCTATTTCAAACAAACAGTCAATGTCGTTGCAAAAAGGTATACGTTCTTTCGTACAAAACGCATGGCCGGTCAGACTAATAGGGAGTGGGTTGCAACATTGCAAGGACTTACTAAGGATTGTGCTTTTGAGTGTGAATGGACTCCCTTATTCAGATACAATGGTGCGTGATGCAATTGCACAGAACGTTTCAGATGTTCGTATAAGGGAACGGATTTTAAAACTAGTTAATCCCTCCCTTCAACAAGCTCAGATCTGCCAATCACAACCATTCCAGACCCTTTGCTTCGCGCTGGGATCGAACCAAGGACAATCAGGCTCGTGAACCTTCGCCCATGGACATTCATGTAGTTAATTCCACCCCGTCCAGTGCCACTATCTCAAACAGTGACTGTGTTCGTCACACAAACAGTGTGCGTCGACGTCGCCAGAAATCTCGTCAGGTCGCAAGTGCTTCGGTACCTGTATCAGTTCAAATTACACGAGAAAGTCGCTCATGTCGTCAGCAGGACAATAAAATTTTTGTAGACTTGGACTTTGAAGGCAAAGTGATACCATTCCAGCTCGATACCGGAGCTGCAGTTTCCTTGATCAATCACGACATGTACAAACAACTGGGCAAACATCCGTTGCGTGCCGCAAATGTTCAGCTCACTAGTTATTCAGGACAGCAGATCCCTGTGTTAGGACAGTGCTCTCTTCTTGCAACATACAAGGGACAAACAAAACTTGTGTCATTTTACGTCCTTCGTTCTTCTACTGCTGTGAACTTGTTTGGTTCAGATTTATTTCAGTTGTTTAACTTGTCAATAGTCAATCAGGTCCTATCAGTGAACGAGACTGTGCCTTCCGCCAGTGTTTCTCGTCTATGTGAAGAATTTGCAGACATTTTTGCACCGGGCCTTGGTTGCGCTAAGAACTATGCAGCACATTTGGAACTGAAAGTAAACGCGCAACCGAAATTTTTCAGAGCGCGCAATGTTCCCCACGCATTGCGTGATGAGGTCGCAAGAACATTACACGATTTCGAATCACATGGTGTAATTGAACGTGTGCAGGCTTCTCTCTGGGCCTCACCCTTAGTAATTTTGCCTGTTGCTGAGGATACAGCATTCGATTCTTCCGAACTTGCTTGCATGTTTATTGATGCGGAAACCGATGACGTGGTCGAATCGTTTCCGATTCATTTTCGTCGTGTAGCTACAGCCACAGCTTCTGACCCTGTCCTTGCTACTGTTTTGCGTTTTGTTGCTACGCAATGGCCCTTGTCAAAGTTGCGGATCGAGGATCCGTTGGTTCGCCGATTTTTTGCTCACAAGGAGAGACTTTTTGTACGTCGTGGTGTTTTGTTGTTGCGTTCTGATAATGATCAGTCTAGGGTTGTGGTCCCACGTTCGTTACAGTCCTCTGTCTTATGGCTTCTTCACCAAGGACAGTGGGGTATAGTTCGAACGAAACAACTTGCTCGTTAGCACTGTACTTGGTTCGGAATCGATGCTGCCATTACGAATATGTGCTCTTCTCGCATGCCGTGTGCCGAACAACAATCCGCCCCGCCACGGAAATTCTTTGCATGGCCGAAAGCCACTTCCCCTTGGCAACGCTTGCACATCGATTTTGCTGGTCCATTCTGAAATGCTAGATGGTTGGTTGTGGTCGATTCTTTCAGTAATGTTCCTTTTGTTGTCCGGATGTCTTCCACGACGTCATCTGCCACCATCCAGGCGTTATCGGCTATCTTTTGCATTGAAGGTCTTCCACAGACTATTGTTTCCGACAATGGCCCACAGTTCATGTCCGCAGAATTTCAGTCATTCTGCAAGGCCAATGGTATTCCACATCTGACATCCGCGCCGTTTTCGCCTCAGTCAAAAGGTGCCACTGAACGACTGGTCCGGACTTTCAAGTCACAGATGTTCAAGTTGAAAGAGTCGCATTCTCGGGAGGACGCGTTCTTGCTCTTTTTGTCCTCGTATCGCTCTCAGCCCCGCGATGGTCGCTCGCCGGCTGAGTTGCTCCACGTTCGTCCTCATCGAACCTTGATGTCTTTGCTGCATCCGCCGCATCAGGTTCCTGTGCAGCGGCAGACGCCTGTTTTTGCTCCTGGCGACGTTGTATATTATCGCAACTATCGCGGTTCACGGCGTTGGCTCGCAGGGCGCATTCTTCGCTGCCTCTGCCGCGCGATGTATTTGGTTTTGGGGGCCTCTGGTGAGGTGCGTCGGCATCTCAATCAGCTGCGCCTCTGTCGTCGCACGGGTTCTGCCGCTCCCCGTCTGCTTTCAGCGACGGTGCCGTCAGGTCAGCGCCCTGGGGACCCACCTACTGACTCGCCTCATCCCCAGGTGTTGCCGACGCTGCCTTCCATTTTGCCCCATGGCGACGCGCCGCCGCCGGTCCTCCCGCCGGCGCCACCCGCAGTGGACGCGTCGCTGCAGCCGCCGGGCGCCTCCCTGGGTCACGCCGATGACAATGGGCGATCGCATACACCACAACGGCCCCCAATCGCCAGACAACTGAATGTCTTAAATGTCATTTGCCTTCTACTCACTGAGCTGCATAAAATTGATTGCATTTTCATTAATTTTCCTTACTGGAAATTAGTACTACTTCTTGCTCTAAACGTTTTTGTAATACACTTCCACAATTTTCTGTCATGTGTAACTTATATCTGCTGACTGGCAGGAGGCGCACACCTACTGGTATTGTTAGCTGGAGTCAGCTATTACAGTGATGGCAGGTCTGCCCCAGTGATACGTGAAGTTAATTAGTTACGCGCTAATGGCACTGTGAATAGTTTAACCCCCAACAGTATATGAATAAGTTTTAAATGATGAGAAGAAAAACCACTCCATTCAGTTCATAATTAAATGAAAATGTATACTACCTATGTTAACTTCGGCGTACCCATGAGATACATCTTCAAGTAGGACCACGTACAGTCAGTATAATATTCACTGCTTTATTTCACATAACTAAAATATTACAAGCTGGTTTCACTCAGAAGAATAAATGGATAACTTGCTCAGCTGAAACACTAAAGAGATGATTCAGTTAAAAGAACGAGTACATGGTTCAACTGACAGAAAAACTATTGACTTATTTTACTTGAAAAGAGAGAACGAATAATCCAGTCTACATGCGAAGCTACAACGGTGTCGAATCTTTTCATTCAATTTCTGCCACCGACTACTCTCACTCGAAAAACCTAAATGCATAATAATCTGACAGATAAAACTACACCGACTGACGCGATGGATTTTTTTTATTGCTTCCACATACTAGTTTCATTCAAAACAACGAATGAGTAGTGTGGCCATCAAACGATTGTTTTCATTCAGTTGCTCCCACAGACTGGATTCACTCAAAACAATGAATGAGTAGTGGAACCAACTGAATCAGTTGTTTTCATTCGGTTGCTCCCATAGATTAGTTTCACTCAAATGAATAAATAAGTAATTCAACTGATATGTATAACTACAACCAAATGAGTGGATTGTTTTTCAACAACCGAATGAATCAACTATTTCCATTCGGTTGTTCCCGTCACTACTGTGGCCTTTAGGGTCAACAACTCCTAACTTTGATTGCCTTCTAGTATAGAGTTTTACTGATGAATAACTTGTACGGTTGGGTTATCAGACACATTTCAACATTTTCAAATTATTATCTGCACAGAAAATCAGAGGACCGTGCAGTAGTAAGATGGTGAGATTCTACTTTCCAGGAATGCAAAGAAATATTCGTGACCACTTCCAGGATTTCTGAAGATGATGGCTTAGAAGTGACAAGGCATACAGAGAATAGGCACACGTCAGTGGAGAGAGTCTGCTACCGCGCGCCATGGAATTTGAATCCGCGCCAGACGTCATGGACGTCGAAGACCCCTAGAGGTCTCTGCACCATCGCGCCGTAAGCTGTGGCGGCGCGCGCCTCCTGGCCCGCATTTAGAGTGAGAGCGCCACAGCAGAACACGTGGTCCCAGCGGCCAATAGCGGCGCCCCCGATAGAATACTTAAGCGCCTGCCTCTCGCTCAGCCAGCCCCAGGGCTCTGTCCTCTCCCCTCTCCTGTACACGGCAGATATGCCCCAACCCCCCCCCCCCTCCAGTACACCTCTTGCAATATGCTGATGACACCGCGTTCCTCGCCCTCGCTCCTACCCTCCAACAGTCCCAACGCCTTCTCCAGAATCACCTTGACCTTTTTGCTGCATGGTGCAACCAGTGGCTCCTGAAAATCAATCCTTCCAAGACCCAGGCAATCATTGTAGGTCGTACCACTCTCTCCTTCCTTACTGTCTGCGCCCGTCCTGTCCGCCTCACCCCCACCCTCACCTACCTTGGCCTCACCATTGACCGTCACCTCACCTGGATCCCTCATCTCCGCTCCATCCAATCCAAAGCCCACAACCGCCTCCGTCTCCTCAAACTCCTCTCTGGCCAGACTTGGGGGTTGCACCCCTCTACCATCCTCCACACCTACAAATCCTTAATCCATCCCATCCTCTGTTATGCCAGTCCTGCCTGGATATCGGCCCCCCCCCCCAAATTCTATAAGTCCCTCCAGATCCTTGAGCGTCATGCACTCCGCCTCGCCTTCCGTATACGCCTCCCGTCCCCCACACGGATCCTCTATGATCTCTTTCCTTTCCCCCATCTGCTCCTCTTCCTCGAACATATCCGCATCCTCTACACCTCCCGCAGCCTTGAACCCCCTGACCCCCTGGTTGCTCCTCTCCTCTCCCATCTCCACCCCCTGCCACGTCTTCACTGTTGTATCCCCCCTACCCTCCATCTCTACACCCTACATCTCCTTTCCCAAGGTGGCTTCCATCAACTCCCCCTCCCGGATGGTGCCTTCTCTCCCTCCATTTATCCCTCCTATCAACTCTGATCCTCACCCCCCTCCTTTCCTCCGTCCTTTCCCTGGCCTCTCTCTTCCTCCCCCCTTCCATCCTGTGTTTTATCCCCACCTACCCTCTCCCTATCTCCTTTCTCCCCCCCCCCCCCGAGTCCTTTTGTACTCCCCTCCTCTGCCTTCCCCACTCCCTGGCACGTCTGCTCAGCACCCCCACCCCTCTTATGGATCCTCATCTTCCATTGGCTCCTTTCCCCTCTCCACTTTTCCTCTCCTTCCCCCCCTTTTTTTCCCGTCATCTGACCACTTTCCCCCCACCTGCTCTCAGGTGTGGTATGTCATATTTGTGCCAACTTTTTAGTGTAATGTTTAAGTGAGTGTTCAGTGTTTTGCGTCTTTCCACAGTGTTGCGAACAGAAATCATGCTGTCGTTGGGTGTGCATTTTATATCTTTTGCGAACAGAACCCAGACTGTCACCGTGTTTTTTAATTGACTGTCTATTATTTTTCTGCTTCCTGTGTATTTTATTAGCATTATCAACCCTGTGTTTTATGTTTTAAGCTCCAGAATTTTCTGCCATTTTACCTTTAAGTCACCGATTTTATCGCCAACTGTTATTATTTTTTATTATCTTCATCTTTTTACAACGGCGTAGTAAGCTGCTGCCAGCCCGCCCCCTTTAGGGGGAATCGAAACTCAATAAAGGAAAAAAAAAAAAGAAAAAGGCTCAGCCAGTCAGTCTAACATTGCGTACGTCTCTGGACATATCGCCTCGCCTTAGACAGTGTATTTACTTTCGTGTTTTGTTTACGAGTGGACGTGGTTGTCTAGTTAGGTTTTCTTGACTCTGTTGCTTCGTTTTGTTGTTGTCGTAAGGTCCTTAATTGGTCGTGTTCGTCCTATTCCATTGTGTTTTTGTTCGCGGGCCGCTTCGCTGGTCACGCCGCGTTTCCGCGTTTTCCGTCACTTCAACTCCGCGACTGTTCTGGTCGCCGTTTCAACAGAGAGAAATTCTGCAATCTTCAGCTCATATTACACTTGCCCAATATTGACACTGCAACACAGGAAATGTCAGTATAGATGGAGAAGAAAGTGTGTGAAATTCATCATTGAAATTGCTGCAGTTGTTGCCCAGAAATGTGCAACGACCGCTGCCCTCTTTGAGTTGTCCATCTTCCGGTGTAAACTGCTTTGTTGCGACTTTACAGAGTGGATGAACTGTCTACATGTTCAAATACGGCTGCTTCTTTGTGGTGCTCTGCAGCTACACCGTGGCACATATCATGAATCGAAATTTGTAGAAACGCTCCAGCTGCTGATACGCGGCATGTTGTGTGCACCTTGCAGTTTTCATAAAGTAGTCTTCCGAAAACTATAAGGTACTTATGTTTCACCATGTGTGTGATATGCTGGGGGGAGGCCGCTGGCGTTTTTCCCTGACCGTAGTCAGGGATGAGGCGTTTTAGTACCTCATGAAAAAGTGGTCTGAAGTCACAAGAGGGACTGTGACAGTGGTCTGCCCAGCAGCAGAACCAGCTGCGCCTGGCTGCTAAGCTCACTTCAAGTGGCCATTCACAGGACGACCGGACGGTCTATGCCCCCTGGTGAGCAGGTCTCCCCCACAAACTCGCCTTTGTGGTGTAAGATTTTGTAGCGACCGGTTCCCGGTCCCAGTGCATTGGCTCCGCCAGTGCGCCACTGCCTGTTAGCCGAGCCAGCTACTGGGCACCTCAAACTTCGGTTTTTTGCTATGGTGAAAGCTGCCACGTGAGTGATGGCCCACCACATAGTCATGGTGCGCCCACACGCTGTCAGACGCCCGGTGGACGGGTTGCCGGACTCGTCAGCCTATGAATGGGCAGCTCTGCATGGGGAAGGACGCAGGACCGAGGGCGCACCCGCCACCTCACTGTGGAGCCGCCCTAATGAAAGCGGGCGGCGCCTAGGATTCGCGGCGACGCTGATTTAGTGACCCTCTGGTCAGGCTAATTTACAAGCGTTAACTGCCGCTGGTGGCGGCGGCGGCGGCGACCGTCACAACAACAGAGCCGGCGCCGTTGCTCGCCCCCCAACTGCGCGCTGATTAATGGCGGGCCGTCTTCCCCCTAATGAGCGGTCTGTGCAAGATGGCTCCAGGAGGCAGAGCCGCCGCGGGCCGTCAGGGCGGCCAACTTGCAAAACGCTGCGCATTAAATTTAATAGGACACGCAGCCTGCCGTGAATCGTCCCCGTTAGCTAACGATTCTGTGCCTCGTAAACTGTAATCAGTTTCATTTTCTTCCCGAGTTCATTTAACGTCTAATTATGTCTCCGAAATAAGCCTTTGCTGTTATGCCGTGATTTCGGAAATAGACTGCTGCCATCATTAGCACCACTACGCAAGACTTTTTCTGCGCTTCTTATGTCTTGTCATTTAGTTTCAGTTCCGGCATATATTCCACCCTCAATCACACCCCTATTCTGGAGGTACTTTGCGAAATATTGGCGCATAGAAGGAATGACTTGCGGTCTTCACTCCTGTGCGAATCGTATTTTATCTCTACTCATCTACATGTCTTCTTAGCCAAGGGCAGTAATGCACGCTCCACTCGTTGGTATCTGTTGCGTACGACTTCACACACGACGGTACTGACAGGGGCGCTACAGAGTGTTGCAGAGACTGTCGACGTAGGAAAGCTGGACAGCAGCGGAAATGATTAGCGAACAAGAAAACACGGTGAACAATAGATTTACACCCGGTCGCAGTGGCCGAGCGGTTCTACGCGCTTCAGTCTGTAACCGCGCTACCGCTACGGTCGCAGGTTTGAATCCTGCCTTGGGCATGGATGTTTGTGATGTCCTTAGGTTAGTTAGGTTTAAGTAGTTCTATGTTCTAGGAGACTGATGACGGCAGCAGTCCCATAGTGCTCAGAGCCATTTGAACCAGCCAATAGATTTACTTCATTTGTATTTCGCCAAGCATAAGAAAGGTCGCTACAAACGATGGAGTGATAAATTTAGTGCAACTCATGCAATAGGAAAGGATGAGGTTGTCTGAAGTAAGGCGTGAACGATGCTAACGGATTACTTTTGAATACATCGTGGGAGCAGACAGTGATCAATGTTATTACTAATAGTTACTATTAAAATCAGTCTTGATCACAAATTTATTTATTCTGGTGACCGGTTTCTACCACGACTGTGGTCATCTTCAGACCTACAAGTCAAATACAAAGTCTAATCAGAGGGCTATAAACATTAAAGAAAATCACATAAAACTACAAAATTATAAATCGGTAAATTACCAAAATGCTGTATGAGCAGAAGCCTCCTTCTGGTGGTAAATCGCTGCTAGATAGAGCAGTGCACGTCTTACTTATCTACTGGGGGCTCCGCCCACTTTTGACATAATGATGTCATCGCTAGCCAATGGCTTAAATAACAACGTAAAATTTCGTAACTAAAAGAACAATGAAACAATGAAAATTAAAAATACATGGGAGATAGCTGGTTCATTAGTTATTGTCGGATAAAATATGTAAAAATATTAAACAAATGAGATAAATAAAAATCGTTTCGTCAGTAAATGGGTTGCCCTCTCTGGGCCTGTTGGAGAACCATGTAGAAGCTTATGGTTGCCACGGTAAGTACAGACGCCATTCCAAAGATGTGGCAGCAGGCTACTCTCCAACGAGGTTGTCGTAATACAGATAGGCAAACACTGTCGCATCAGACGACCGTGTACCATGAACAGCAGCATGTTGTTATTGAAACGATAGACGCTGTACCAGCCCGCATTACATTAAGGAGGCTGCAAAAATCGTTGACTGACATGTTGTAGTAAATACTGCACGATGTAATATCTGGGTGTAACAAGAGGCATCCATTTTTATAGATTATTCGATGGATAATAATTAGTTCTTGCAGATGACAACTGAGAAAGAAAGTAATCGAGAGGGCACAGTACTTATGCATATTCTTAAAATACTGCCTATGACGCTCCTATACAAACCGCAAATTTTACATGTCACAATATTAACCGGCATTGCAATGTCTTATTTTACATGCCAGTCTTATAAACAAATGTATAGTTAAAGTATAAATATAGTAGTAGAAGACTAAGAATAAAACAATGACAGTGGAAGGTATGGAATTAACAGGTATCTGTGACAAAGACTGAAGCAGTTGACATACATTATTGGTCAATAAAATATATACAAAAAGTATATATATAATAACAGATTATATTAACTTTTGATTCTTTGTAAAAAGTAAAGGAAAGGAAAAACTGAACAGTGGCTAAAACTTATGAGACAGCCTATGTTATCAAGAATAAGATCACTTACACGTAAGTATATAAAAAATTTATGAAAAAATATAGAAACATAAATCGTGTATATACCAATAAGTCAGAAAGTAGAGTGAATTTATAATACAGTACTACAAGCCTTAGCATCAGAATATGAAAAAGGATTTGATCCCCCTCTCTCAAAAAATCATAGAATGTTTACTATCCAGTACGTTACCGCAGATTTACAAACTTGGATGTGCAACACCGTCAAACTAAATATTGACAAGGACTCTTCACAAAGGCCTATCGGACATACGAGGTGCATTCAAGTTCTAAGGCCTCCGATTTTCTTTCTAATTAACTACTCACCCGAAATAGATGAAACTGGCGTTACTTCTCGACGTAATCGCCCTGCAGACGTACACATTTTTCACAACGCTGACGCATGATTCCATGGCAGCGGCGAAGGCGTCTTTAGGAGTCTGTTTTGACCACTGGAAAATCGCTGAGGCAATAGCAGCACAGCTGGTGAATGTGCGGCCACGGAGAGTGTCTTTCATTGTTGGAAAAAGCCAAAAGTCACTAGGAGCCAGGTCAGGTGAGTAGGGAGCACCAGCAGCAGCGAGTACTGTTTGTATAAAGCGTTTATTTTGCATTTTGTTTACGACCTTCCACTAAGGAAGGGATTCTATTTGTGTTTATCTGCTCTGCATAGAAACTAACAGTTCTTGATCGTTAGGAGAGAAATTTATTTTGTACTTATTTGCTGCGCTTAGCTTTTAAATAGTTTTTCTGGGAAAACCTAGCGTAGTTTTCGCGTCTCGTATTTCAGTGAGTGTTTCTTGATTATCAGAGCAGCTCATCAGAAGATTATCTTGGGAATTTGTCACCGTATAGAGTAGGGTAAACATAGTCATGTGTAAGGACTGTGGTTGTTGTGAGCGGACGCAAGGAGAATTGGCCACTCTTCGGGGGCAGGTGGAGGCTTTGTCTGTTAGGCTCATCGAGCTCGAGGCGCAGGCGTCGGCTCGTAGTGGCGTTGGGGCAACTGTGGTGAGACCTATGCCTACTTCGGTGGCCTTGGAATCACATGGAACCCCTGATGTCGCTGCGTCTTCCGGCAGTGAGCATCTTACCGGTCAGCCATCACTCCAGGGTGGATGGCGGACAGTGGTGGGCTCGCGCGTGCCTGGCCGAAAGGCGAAGGTGGGATCTGGCCGCGTGGCAGCTGCCTTACCCCTTTCCAACAGGTACGGGGTGCTTCCTAGTGGTGATGAGATCGTTTCCGAGCCACCACAGGATGCCTCGCCTGTTGGGCCAGTGGCCGATTCTCCGGCAAGGTCCCGACAGAGGGCGGGCCTATTACTTATAGGGAGCTCCAACGTTAGGCGGGTTATGGAGCCCCTCAGGAAAATAGCGGGTAGGTCGGGGAAGAATGCCAGTGTGCACTCGGTGTGCTTGGCGGGGGGTCTCGTCCGTAATGTGGAGGAGGCCCTTCCGGCAGCTATTGAACGCACTGGGTGTGACCGGCTGCAGATAGTAGCACATGTCGGAACGAATGACGCCTGCCGCTTGGGTTCTGAGGCCATCCTTGGTTCCTTCCGGCGGCTGGCTGATTTGGTGAAGACAACCAGCATCGCACGCGGAGTGCAAGCTGAGCTTAATATCTGCAGCATAGTGCCCAGAGTCGATCGCGGTCCTCTGGTTTGGAGCCGTGTGGAGGGTCTAAACCAGAGGCTCAGACGACTCTGCGACTATAATGGTTGCAAATTCATCGACCTCCGTTATTGGGTGGAGAACTGTAGGGCCCCCCTAGACAGGTCAGGCGTGCACTACACACCGGAAGCAGCTACTAGGGTAGCAGAGTACGTGTGGCGTGCACACGGGGGTTTTGTAGGTTAGAGGGACCCCCCCTTGGGCGAAACGATAAAATACCTGACGGCTTACCAGAGAGAACATCAGCATCGTTGATAAAGAACGTCCGTCCTCAGAGACCAAAAACAGGAAAAGTTAACATAATATTGGTAAACTGCAGGAGTATCCAGGGCAAGGTTCCTGAATTAGTATCGCTTATTGAAGGAAATAGTGCGCATATAGTATTAGGAACGGAAAGTTGGTTAAAACCGGAAGTGAACAGTAACGAAATCCTAGACACAGAATGGAATATATACCGCAAGGATAGGATAAACGCCAATGGTGGAGGAGTATTTGTAGCAGTAAAGAATTCAATAATATCCAGTGAAGTTATTAGCGAATGCGAATGTGAAATAATCTGGGTTAAGTTAAGTATCAAAGGTGGGTCAGATATGATAGTCGGATGCTTCTATAGACCACCTGCATCAGCAACCGTAGTAGTTGAGCGCCTCAGAGAGAACCTGCAGAACGTCGTGAAGAAGTTTCGTGATCATACTATTGTAATAGGGGGAGACTTCAATCTACCAGGTATAGAATGGGATAGTCATACAATCAGAACTGGAGCCAGGGACAGAGACTCTTGTGACATTATCCTGACTGCCTTGTCCGAGAATTACTTCGAGCAGATAGTTAGAGAACCAACTCGTGAAGCTAACGTTTTAGACCTCATAGCAACAAATAGACCGGAACTTTTCGACTCCGTGAATGTAGAAGAGGGTATCAGTGATCATAAGTCAGTGGTTGCATCAATGACTACAAGTGTAATAAGAAATGCCAAGAAAGGAAGGAAAATATATTTGCTTAACAAGAGTGATAGGGCACAAATCGCAGAATATCTGAGTGACCACCATCAAACGTTCATTTCTGAGGAAGAGGATGTGGAACAAAAATGGAAAAAATTCAGAAACATCGTCCAGTACGCCTTAGATAAGTTCGTACCGACTAAGATCCAAAGCGAGGGGAAAGATCCACCGTGGTATAACAATCATGTACGAAAGGTACTACGGAAACAAAGAAAGCTTCATCATAGGTTTAAGAGTAGTCGAATCATAGCTGATAAGGAAAAGCTGAACGAAGCGAAAAAGAGCGTAAAGAGAGCAATGAGAGAAGCATTCAACGAATTCGAACATAAAACATTGGCAAACAATCTAAACAAGAACCCTAAAAAGTTTTGGTCATATGTAAAATCGGTAAGCGGATCTAAATCCCCTATTCAGTCACTCGTTGACCACGATGGCACCGAAACAGAGGACGACCGAAGAAAGGCAGAAATACTGAATTCAGTGTTCCGAAACTGTTTCACTGCGGAAAATCGTAACACGGTCCCTGACTTCAGCCGTCGCACGGACGCCAAAATGGAAAATATTGAAATAAACGATATCGGAATTGAAAAACAACTGCTATCACTTAGTAGCGGAAAAGCATCCGGACCAGACGAGATACCCGTAAGATTCTACAGTGATTATGCTAAAGAACTTGCCCCCTTTCTATCAGCAATTTATCGTAGATCTCTGGAAGAACGTAAAGTACCTAGCGACTGGAAGAAAGCGCAGGTCGTTCCCATTTTCAAGAAGGGTCATAAATCAGATGCGAATAATTATAGGCCTATTTCGCTTACGTCAATCTGTTGTAGAATAATGGAACATGTTTTATGTTCTCGTATTATGACGTTCTTAGATAATACAAATCTCCTTCATCATAACCAACATGGATTCCGCAAACAGAGATCATGTGAAACTCAGCTCGCCCTATTTGTCCAAGAAATTCACAGTGCCGTAGACACTGGCGAGCAGATTGATGCCGTATTGCTGGACTTCAGGAAGGCATTTGATACGGTTCCGCACTTACGTTTAGTGAAAAAAATACGAGCTTACGGAATATCGGACCAGGTTTGTGATTGGATTCAGGATTTCCTAGAAGAAAGAACACAACATGTCATTCTTAACGGTTCAAAATCTGCAGATGTAGAGGTAATTTCGGGAGTACCGCAAGGAAGCGTGATAGGACCTTTATTGTTTACAATATACATAAATGACTTAGTTGACAACATCGGTAGCTCCGTGAGGCTATTTGCAGATGACACGGTTGTCTACAAGAAAGTAGCAACATCAGAAGACTCGTACGTACTCCAGGAAGACCTGCAGAGGATTAATGAATGGTGCGACAGCTGGCAGCTTTCACTAAACGTAGATAAATGTAATATAATGCGCATACATAGGGGCAGAAATCCATTCCAGTACGATTATGCCATAGGTGGTAAATCATTGGAAGCGGTAACGACTGTAAAATACTTAGGAGTTACTATCCGGAGCGATCTGAAGTGGAATGATCACATAAAACAAATAGTGGGAAAAGCAGGCGCCAGGTTGAGATTCATAGGAAGAATTCTAAGATAATGTGACTCATCGACGAAAGAAGTAGCTTACAAAACGCTTGTTCGTCCGATTCTTGAGTGTTGCTCATCAGTATGGGACCCTTACCAGGTTGGATTAATAGAAGAGATAGACATGATCCAGCGAAAAGCAGCGCGATTCGTCATGGGGACATTTAGTCAGCGCGAGAGCGTTACGGAGATGCTGAACAAGCTCCAGTGGCGGACACTTCAAGAAAGGCGTTACGCAATACGGAGAGGTTTATTATCGAAATTACGAGAGAGCACATTCCGGGAAGAGATGGGCAACATATTACTACCGCCCACATATATCTCGCGTAATGATCACAACGAAAAGATCCGAGAAATTAGAGCAAATACGGAGACTTACAAGCAGTCGTTCTTCCCACGCACAATTCGTGAATGGAACAGGGAAGGGGGGATCAGATAGTGGTACAATAAGTACCCTCCGCCACACACCGTAAGGTGGCTCGCGGAGTATAGATGTAGATGTAGATGTAGAATCACTTCAAAGTTGTTATCACGAAGAAACTGTTGCGTAACGTTAGCTCGAAATGCGGGTGCGTTGTCTTGGTGAAACACCACACGCGCAGCCCTTCCCGGATGTTTTTGTTGCAGTGCAGGAAGGAATTTGTTCTTCAAAACATTTTCGTAGGATGCACCTGTTACCGTAGTGCCATTTGGAACGCAATGGGTAAGGATTACGCCCTCGCTGTCCCAGAACATGGACACCATCATTTTTTCAGCACTGGCGGCTACCCGAAATTTTTTTGGTGGCGGTGAATCTGTGTGCTTCCATTGAGCTGACTGGCGCTTTGTTTCTGGATTGAAAAATGGCATCCACGTCTCATCCATTGTCACAACCGACGAAAAGAAAGTCCCATTCATGCTGTCGTTGCATGTCAACATTGCTTGGCAACATGCCACACGGGCAGGCATGTGATCGTGGTCGTCTGTCAGCATTCGTGGCACCCACCTGGATGACACTTTTCGCATTTTCAGGTCGTCATGCAGGATTGTGTGCACAGAACCCACAGAAATGCCAACTCTGGAGGCGATCTGTTCAACTGTCATTCGGCGATCCCCCAAAACAATTCTCTCCACTTTCTCGATAATGTCGTCAGACCGGCTTGTGTGAGCCCGAGGTTGTTTCGGGTTGTTGTCACACGATGTTCTGCCTTCATTAAACTGTCGCACCCATGAACGCATTTTCGACACATCCATAACTCCATCACCACATGTCTCCTTCAACTATCGATGAATTTCAATTGGTTTCACACCACGCAAATTCAGAAAACGAATGATTACACGCTGTTCAAGTAAGGAAAACGTCGCCATTTTAAGTATTTAAAACAGTTCTCATTCTCGCTGCTGGCTGTAAAATTCCATCTGCCGTACGGTGCTGTCATCTCTGGGATGTATTGACAGTGAACGCGTCCTCATTTTAAAACAATGCGCATGTTTCTATCTCTTTCCAGTCCGGAGAAAAAAAATCGGAGGCCTTAGAACTTGAATGCACCTCGTAAAACGATGATGAATGTAACTGCAACAGGTATGCTGACGCTGACCTAGAAATCAACGCCAACATCCAGCGGCAACGGCCGAGTAACACCACAGCACAACGACAAAGGTTGAAATGGCTCTGAGCACTATGGAACTCAACATCTGAGGTCATCAGTCCTCTAGGACTTAGAACTACTTAAACCTAACTAACCTATGGACATGACACACATCCATGCCCGAGGCAGGATTCGAACCTGCGACCGTAGCGGTCGCGCGGTTCCAGACTGAAGCGCCTAGAACCGCTCGGCAACCCCACATCGACAAAGGTATCGACCTGCATGATACCCACTACTAACAAAGCCTACCATTGCACGACCTGTCGTAGCAGCAAGAAAACCGCTAGTGGTCATACAACCCGAATCAACTATCACAGAGATTTTTTTCCATGGCTCGACCTCGGCACTTTTTTTCCTCTGCCCTTCAAACCGCTAGATTTCGTTCCACTTCCGACCCAATCTATCTCCAGATGAGCGCGTATTGAAACTAGTAATAAGTAAGACTGTTAGTGGATGTGCAACTGGCGTTCCAATAGGTTTGAGCAACTTACAGATTCAATTAAAAGGAACTGCTGAATACTAAATCCAACTCTGAATTAATACAAATACGATGCAATTTTCAAGTTAAAGGGTACACAGGTTGCAAGTTGCTGAGATGTAAAAGTGCTGTGCCGCTGTGAAACGGCGGCACTCACTCAAATAGCAAACCGGTCCAAGGCCGCCCCTGCAGGCCAGCGTCCCGGAGGTCGGAGGTCTGACCTCGCGCACCCACGTGCCGCTCTCCACACTCTCTACAGCCACACCCGCGTGGGAAGACTGTATCACAGTTGCCAGCCCGACAACCGACGATTTCTCTTTCCACTACAAATCGCTGGGAAGAAAGTGTTACAACTCTCGAATAACGCCCACTGCGTATTTCGTAGCTGTCTGAAGGTTGGAACACCGATTGCTATCTCGCTGCTTGTTGGGCAAACCAAAAATATGGTGAGCCGCCGCTGGAGTTCTCATAGTATGAAAATTTCTCACGCTGTGGAAGCACAAACTGGCGGAGTCACATGCTTTAGTGCCCTGTAGGAGGAGAGGATATGTCACGCTTGCGAACACTTCCGGGACTCAACGGAGCTTCCTGACTCTGTTCTGCTGACAAACTAGAACGGTCACAGGCATCCTGTGAGTTCTTAAAATTTAGCGGCCATTCAGAAGCTTAGGGAAAGACCGCTGTAAATACTCACGAAGATCATGCTTTGTAACAAAAATTCTTGAAGCCGACAAGATGACAGCCATATCTTCCAATCCAACGTCCTGGAATGGTGCCATTGAGGTAACGTCGGCCAAGATTAGAGAAATTCCTTGAACACGTCCTACGTTACCTGAATGACACCGTTCGAGGACTTTGGATTGGAAGAGAAGGAACAGAAGAGGAACTTCGTCGCCGGTGGCCTTCCACGACTCCAGACGCGTTACGTAAAAGACTGTCTTTTTAGGTCCTATATGTCTGACCCTCTTGGAAGTTTTCGGCATCTCATTGTTGAAGCTGAGAATTCGTTAACGAGCGAACAGACGCTTCGTGTGTGGCAGGATATGATTCACCGTTTTGATATTTGTCGCATAACACGTGGTGCTCACAATGAATGCATAAAAATGCGAAATTTTCTCTGTCCAGGGACGCTGGAATTGCGTTTCTATCTTTTGTAGTTTGGAACCAATAAATGTTTGCAATCTGTTCCTTCTTTCTGAGTAGTCCTTTATTTCACACAAGCTAGATTTTTTTGCGCAATATTAGATTTGCAGAGAAGTATAACCGACTACCGTCGATGATAGCATTTAACATTGTATGTTTGAGCATTTTAAGATAATGGAATAGGCATGTGGATGTATATAAATATTATAATAATACATTATAAATATTATAATATTATAATTTTACATTAATTTTGCATTGACGGATAATGTCCTGCATGTTGTCAGGTTTTCTACATTTCTTACCTTTGTGTTGTACACTCCTATAAAATCATCTCGTTACCCTATTACTACAAGTGTAAATGTACGTGTGTGTGTGTGTGTGCGTGAGAGAGAGAGAGAGAGAGAGAGAGAGAGAGAGAGAGAGAGAGAGAGGGAGGGACACCGAGAATGAGAGTGTGTGCCCGGTTAGGACTTTATAGTAACACTACCAAATTTTAACATTCTACCTCTTTTCACTAGACTCGTCTCCATGTTGTTTAGTAAGTCAACGATGTCTGCATCTGACTGTCATCGTGTCTAAGTTTCTGAAGACAATTTGTGAACCGCTGATTAATGGGAAAATACGTCATGTATCACGTCTTTGCCACCAACCTTAGTGCAACAGCAAATTGCTTTCGGATTCTGGAACAACAACGTATTCCAGAAAGGTGGATCTCCGCGTGTCTTCTGCGATCTTCACATCACTCGGATGAAGGACACTGTAAGCAGACGGATTTGTTTTGTATGGCTGGGACAAAATTATCGAATTCGGTAAACAACAAAAGAGCAGGTTAAGCATGCATTTTAATATATCAGAAATGTAGAGACAATCTACATTGATCAGGTGTGTCCTATGAACACAGGCGTCCTTGAAAAGGTTGAACTTGATACAGGTCAAGTTGAGAAGACATCAATTAGTAACTGAAAGATTGTAAAATATGGTGGTGAACACTTGAGCGAGAATACACGTCTGGAAACTATGGTAGGGGAACACGGAAATAAACAGAAAGGTCAAACATTATAATCAGATCAAGATACATGTTGTCGCGTAGAATCAAGAACCAGGTACAAGTTACGAGAGCGTGTCCATGAAAACGAGTTAGCACTTGACTCTGAAAGAACGGTTATTGAGCACACAGTACAGGTGTTTTTTGTTTTTTTTTTTAACTTGGAGAAACTAAATATCTCGAAAAAATGCACATCATAAGGAAAAAAAAAACTGTCCCAGATGAAGAGTTAGTATTATCAAATGTGACATCTACATGTGCTGTAACTGGCTGTCCCCTACCCTCCTCCCCCTCCGCCAAAATGGTGGGTCAGCTTCTTGTTTTCAAATTGGTTACTTTGTTCCCCGGCCCCCGCCCCATCCCCCACACTAGTTCCATCGCAGTTACGAATTTTACTGCAAAATATGGCTAGGGTGTTACCGAAACACTTCTTTGCATTCGTGATACATGACGTTGTAATCGACAAAATTCAATTTTTCCGACTTTTGCAATTAAGAACCGACTCATTTGATTTTCTCTCTTAGAGATAAAACATCCATTACTTCAAATTGGGGTATTTTGCTCACAGAGGCTCCGGCGCTGTTCTGAGAACGGCCGTGTCGCGCGTTGGCGGGCTTTGCGGGGGGAGGGGGGGGGGCGTGTTGTGTGTGTGTGTGTGTGTGTGTGTGTGTGCGTGCGTGCGTGCGTGCGCGCGAGGGGTCACCGGCTACCCTAGTGTGTGCACCCCGGCAAGGGCGGCTGTCACTATTACTGGGAACATTTGTCCCTACAATGCTTGTGGGTTGTATTCTATCGGTAGCCGAACTCACTGAAGTCGAACTCCTCGATGCTGTCCGCACTCACCATAATCAAAGTACTCGCCGGCCGCGGTGGTCTCGCGGTTCTAGGCGCGCAGTCCGGAACCGTGCGACTGCTACGGTCGCAGGTTCGAATCCTGCCTCGGGCATGGATGTGTGTGATGTCCTTAGGTTAGTTAGGTTTAACTAGTTCTAAGTTCTAGGGGACTGATGACCACAGCAGTTGAGTCCCATAGTGCTCAGAGCCGAGCCAACAAAATATTTCTTCACGGTGAATGTAGCTTATCTACCTGATTTTCGGAGGTTTGAATGTAATAATTTCGGTGTGCAATCAAATTCGCAAAACTAAACTAAATTTTGAGAAAACATACAACTGCTAGAAAAAAAGTTGTATTTACATCGTAAATATAATGTAGTATCAAACGACTTGGTTTTTCATTACAAAAACCGGAAAAATTGGATTTTATAGATTACAGAGCCATTTATCACGAATGGGAGCAGGAAATGGGTAAACCCTAGGTATCTTTTGCATAGAATCCGAATCTGTAATAAAAACGGGACGTTCGTATTTCCAAGTAAATATGTGAGCCACCGCATTGGCGGAGGAGGGTGTTAGGTGTTGGCCGGTTTTAACACAGACAGATGTCCGCTTCGAATATTTTACTCTTCGAGTGGAACAACAGTTCCTTACCTGTACATTGCGTATTTTTGGGGATATTTTCTTGGTGGAAGATAAAACAAATGCTCTGGATAATGCAGACGAGGCGATGTATGTGCCTCAGCTGGGAGTCCTCCTGCCTGAATGTTGTGACAAGTTGTGTTGTGGTTGCCGTCCTGGCGGTGGTCTTGAGTAGGGTGAGTGGTTTGATGCGGCTGTCCACGCTAGCCTGTCTTGTGCAGGAGTCTTCATATCTGCACAAGTAGTGCAAAAAAATGGTTCAAATGGCTCTGAGCACTATGGGACTCAACTGCTGAGGTTATTAGTCCCCTAGAACTTAGAACTAGTTAAACCTAACTAACCTAAGGACATCACAAACATCCATGCCCGAGGCAGGATTCGAACCTGCGACCGTAGCGGTCTTGCGGTTCCAGACTGCAGCGCCTTTAACCGCACGGCCACTTCGGCCGGCACAAGTAGTGCAACCGGCACCCATATCAACCCACTTCTTTTGTACAAGGCCTGGTCTCCTACAATTTTTCAACCCGCAGCTTGCCATCCATCAACGAATTAACTTTTCCTCGTTGCCTGATCCTGTGTCCCACTGACCGATCCGCTCTTTCAGGCTAGCTGCCCGCATCTCGTGGTCGTGCGGTAGCGTTCTCGCTTCCCACGCCCGGGTTCCCGGGTTCGATTCCCGGCGGGGTCAGGGATTTTCTCTGCCTCGTGATGGCTGGGTGTTGTGTGCTGTCCTTAGGTTAGTTAGGTTTAAGTAGTTCTAAGTTCTAGGGGACTTATGACCATAGCAGTTGAGTCCCATAGTGCTCAGAGCCATTTTTTTTGGCTAGCTGTACCATAATATTTCCCTGCATTTCCACTTAATCTCCTCACCAGTTATTCGATCCACTCATATTAACTTCAGCATTTTCGTGTGGCACCACTTCAAAAGGCCTCTGTTCACTTCTTGTGCACGAATTCAGACAAACAGGTTCATAAAAGGACACTTTTAAATTGATTTTCAATCAGATCATTCGCTGTGGCCAATTTGCATTTTATAGCTTGTCCACTTCGGTCATCATCAGTTATTTTGCTCTAGAAGTAGTAATTCTGGTTAGCTAGTTTTAGTGTTCCATTTCCTACTTCATTTCCCTTAGCGCCGTCTTGTTTGATTCTAATACAATCTATTGTCTTTGTTTAACTCTTTTTACTTGTAGGTAAGTGTTCTCTCCCTGTATTTCATCTCTGACACCTCCTGAAATTGAAAGACAATGTCCTAGGCACGATTGTCCTACGCTTTTCTAAGTCTACTTATCCTACAAACACGTTTTTCTTTCTTTAGTTTTTTTTCTAAGGTGATTTGTAAGGTCAGTACCGCCTCGTGTAGTCCAAAATTTCTACGGAACACAAACTGATCGTCCCTAAGGACGCCTTCTACGATACTGGCCATTCATTAGTAAAAAATTCGTGTGGATGTTTTGCAGTAACCATGACTTATTGCACTGATGGTTCCATTATTTTCACATCCGTGAACGGCTGTCATCTTTCGAATGAACATTTCTCAAATAGCGAAGCTGGTCGGCTATTTGCGTCTTACTGCCCTGAACCTCTGTGGAGAGTGGTTTAGGGACAGGGAATTCACGAGGAGGCGACAAGATGTTAGACGCCCATGCCTTATCACAAAAGCTAGTGGTGGACATATTACGTGCTCCGTGAAACACGATAAGTGGCGATCCGATGATACAGAGCAATGCTGGTGCAAGCACAAGTTTTTCTGATCACAACGTTCAGCGCACATTGTTGAACATGGGACTTGGCAGCAGACGCTCCTATGTGTTTCCGTGATGAGAGCGTCAGTTTTGTTTGCTGCAAGCACGTGATGTTCAAGGTGGGACCGTGGATGCATGGAAACCCGTCGCCCTGCCTGATGCATGACGTCTCTTGTCACAACGGGCCAGTGGTCGAGTCCAGATATGAGACCGTGTCACGGTCGCAGGCCTGCGGGGGCAGTGGCACGCTACGGTAATCATTGACCTGGGGTTCCATGCCGCCTGTGGCAGCGATCGATGGCACGATGACAGCTGTGGACCATGTGAGCATTACTGCACACGGCCTGCGCCCCTTCAAGCTTGATATCTTCCGCGACGGCAATTGAATCTCCCAGCAGCTTCACTATCCGTATTACAAACGCATAATAGTGCTACGATGATTTCGGGGTATTTGATTAATATACTAGTCTGATCTGACACCAATGGAACACAAGTGGGACATTATAAGGTGCAAGCTATGCACGCAAAGACCACTCTGTAGCAATTTTCCTGAATTGCTTGACATCTGCTGCGACATGCCTCTGGAAACCTATGGAGGACTTCTCGAATCCATGCCATGCCGGATAACTGTTGTATTGCGTTCCAAAGGTGGACCGACATGCCGTGTAGGGATGGTCACGATGAGTAGACCATTCACATTTTTAATACAAACTTCTTCTGGCGGAAATACATGCACAAGATGCAAATAATGTACAGTTCGTACTTGGGTTTCTGCTCCTGACGTCTTCTGTTCTAAGCCCAGTGCGTCGCGCCGGCCACGGCCGCTTCCGCTTTCCCGTCGGTGCACCGCCTGCCAGGCCACGCAGCGCGGGCGGTGACGTCACGGCCAGGGTGACGACTCGCGGTACCTGTGCGGTGTCACTACACGCCTGCCAAAGCTCAGAATATTATTTCCGAGCCGTACTGCGTTAACAGCCAATGAAAAGCAACCCTGTGCACTTTCCAGTAGATTGCACAATTTTATTAACAATTAGTTCCCTCCGATAAAATTTCAATTAATCTAAGTTCGAATACTGCCTCAAATACAAATACGTTTACCTAAAAGCAATGTAGTTGCCAGTTCCCGTTATATGTCTTGTGTACGCAATTAGTTTTTACAGATTTAACAACAGTTACCACACTCGAGTCCACAGTTTAATTAGAAATGAGCGTATGGGTCACTGGATCGGAGGCTCCGACCGGGAAAGATCGGGTGCCAAGTGCGAGTTTTATTTCATTCGACGCCACATTCTGCGACTTGCACGCCGTTGATGAGGATGAAATGATGATGAGGACAACACCGAGTCTCCAAGCGAAGAAAATCTCCAACCCGGCCGGGGGCTGAACCCAGGCCCGCTTGCATGGGGGCGACCACGTTGGCACCCAGCTAAGCAGGCGGACACTGTCTACATGATAAATATCTAATTTCTCGGATTCACTTACTATCCAGTCAAATGCACCATCGCTCCACTTCACAACATCTACGTCAGCAGCCACTCTTTCTGGTACATTACGAGGTAAGTCTCATACGTTACCAGCTCGTAACCAATTTATTAACAACAGACTATATTTGAGGTGTGCCTTCGGTCTTGGTTTCCAGATAAGGGTTCAAATGGCTCTGAGCACTACGGGACTTAACATCTGAGGTCATAAGTACCCTAGAACTCAGAACTACTTAAACCTAACTAACCTAAGGACATGACACACATCCATGCCCAAGGTAGGATTCGAACCTGCGACCGTAGCGGGTTTCCAGATAAGGGTAGCATCGCTCACCATAATCAGTGTCAATATAATTCTTCAGGCTGCGACTTGCCATTTGACCTTCTTTTTCTAGTCTCGAGTTTTAGTTTCTCATTGGTTAACATATCTGGTACACCACTGTCCTCGAAAACGAACTTATTTAAATTGAAAAGTACCACTTAAGCAAGACCTCCTAAACCGTGAATGGTTATTGAGATAACACAGAGATCGAGTAGATAACAAAGAAACAAAAGTCAATAATAATTATAATAATATTTAAACATCAACCTTTTTACAAAACAACTTCCTATGTTTCTTACTTCTTTTCTTTTCTTCTTTTTTTGTTCTTCAAGAGATTACTCCCAAAACTATGCAATAACACGAACTTCTCACTTTCTTTCTGAGTCCAGCATCTCACTCTCAAATTTTCAGGCGAAGAAAAGGATAAGTCGTGGTACACAGAATGGAAAGTAAACATCGACACCATGGTCGTGATGTCAACTGATAATGTTTGCAGTGTTACGGTATGAAACAGTATGTGTATAGGGTGCGTAGTGTGTGCCGTGGCTGGGAATTAGAAATCAATGAGGAACTTTCTACATTATTCAGTAAATTCTTTCAAAACGTTATTGTACACTAGGCATAAACTGAATGAGGTATCACTGCTTTACACAGTCTGGCCTTGTATTCGGGAAGATGTAGTCTTCACTCTTTATTCGACCATCCCCATTCATGCTATCGTTGTTCCCCAAACTTTTTTTTATCAGTCTTCTGACTGGTTTGATGTGGCCCGCCACGAATTCCTCTCCTGTGCAAACCACGTCATCTCAGGGTAGCACTTGTGACCTATGTCCTCAATTATTTGCTAGATGTATTCCAACCTCTGTGTTCCTCTACAGTTCTTTCCCTCTACAGCTCCCTCTGGTGCCATGGAAGTCATTCCCTGATGTCTTAACAGATGTCCTATCATCCTGCCTCTTCTCCTTATCCATGTTTTCCACATATTCCTTTCCTCTCCAGTTCTACGCAGAACCTCCTCATTTCTTACCTTATAAGTCCACCTAATTTTCAACATTCGTCTATAGCACCACATCCCAAATGCTTCGATCTGTTCCGGTTTTCCCACAGTCCATGTTTCACTACCATACAATGCTGTCCTCCAGATGTACATTATCAGAAATTTCTTCCTCAAATTCACGCTTATGTTTGATACTAGTAGACTTCTGCCCTTTTTGCCTGTTCTAGCCCGCTTTTGATGTCCTCCTTGCTTCGTCCATCGTTGGTTATTTTTCTGCCTCGGTAGCACAATTCCTTAACTTTGCCTACTTCGTGACCATAAAGCCTGATGTTAAGTTTCTCGCTGTTCTCGTTTCTGCTACCTCTCATTACTTTCGTCTTTCGTCGATTTACTCTCAGTCCATATTATGCGCTCATTAGACTGTTTATTCCATTCAGCGTCTGATGTAATTCTTCTTCACTTTCGCTCAGGATAGCAACGTGATTAGCGACTCGTATCACTGCAATCCTTTCACCTTCAATTTTAATTCCCCTCCTCAACCGTTCATTTGTTTCCATCATTGCTTCTTCGATGTGCAGATTGAACAGTAGAGGGAAAGATTACATCCCTGTCTTACTACCTTTTTAATCCGAGCACTCTGTTCTTGGTCGTCAATTCTCATTATTCCATCTTGGCTCTAGTACATATTATATATTACCCGTCTGTCCTTATAGCTTACCCTATTTTCCTCCTTGCACCATTTTACATTATCGAACGCTTTCTCCAGGTCTACAAATCCTATTAATGTGTCTTGAACGCTTTCTCCAGGTCTACAAATCCTATTAATGTGTCTTGATTTTTCTGTAGTCTTGCTTTCATTGTCAACTGCACCGTCAAAATTACCTCTGTGGTGCCTTCACATTTTGTAAAGCCAAACTGATCGTCATCTAGTGTATCCTCAATTTTCTTTTCATCCTTCTGCATATTATTCTTGTCAGCAACTTGGATGCATGACCTGTTAAGCTGATTGTACATTAATTCTCGCACTTGTCAGCTCTTGGATTCTTCGGAATCGTGTGGATGATATTTTTCCGAAAGTCAGATGGTATGTCGCCAGACTCACACATTCGGCACACCAACGTGAACAGTCGTTTTGTTGCCACTTCTCCCAGTGATTTTAGAAATCCTGATTCTTAGAAATTCTGATTCTTCAGCAGCATCTTTTAAATTCTGTTTATAATACTGGATCCCTAATCTATTCTAAATCGACTCCTGTTTCTTCTTCTATCACATCAGACAAATCTTCCCCCTCATAGAGGCTTTCAATGTACTCTTTCCACCCATCCGCTCTCTGCTCTGCATTTAACAGTGGAAATCCCGTTGCGGTCTAATTGTTACCACCCTTGTTTTTAATGTCACCAAAGGTTACTTGAACGTTCATTCATGCCGAGTCAGTCCTTCCGACAATCATTTCTTTTTCGATTTAATCACGTTTTTCATGCAGCCATTTAGCCTTAGCTTCCTTGCACGTCCTATTTATTTTATTCCTCAATGATTTGTATTTCTGTATTCCTCAATTTCCCTGAAGATTTGTTTCTTCACAGCCACCTTCTTTGTACCTATGTATTTTTTCCGACTTCCGTGGCTGCCCTTTTTAGGCATGTCCATTCCTCTTCAACTGTACTCCGTACTGAGCTATCAAATCTGAAAAATCTGCTGCTAAATGTCGCAGTAACAAAAGTGATGTTCTTACAGGAAAGATAAATGTGATCGTCTCTCTAAATTTCGAGCACACCACCGTTTGAGCCATGGTGCATAAAGCACAACTATGGTCGGGTCAAGAAGACGAGAACCAGTCCAACGGCCAGAATCGAGAACTTCAGTGACAGTGACGGGAACGGCGTCACTATAAAATATAGCAGTACCCGTCGAATCTTGAGGCGCTACATTAAAAAAGGTCTGAAACACTGGGGAGAGAAAAGGGTGGTAAACGATACTTTCTGCAATAATATAACGTCTGCACTAGAATCATAATAAAGTGACATAGCTAAGATTCAATGAGACTGACAGACTAACAAGGGTGTATGCCTGATTCATCTACCAAAGCGCTACAAAAGTAAAGTCCATCCATGCCTCATTCCGTCAATCAATCTATTACTGAGCCCATAGACGAATGCGACGGAGTGGGACTAGTCATAAGCCCTGCAGAACCCTTTAGTCGTAATTAGTTGCGCGAGACAGCGCCATTCGGTTGGATCCGCTGTGATCCGCTGTGTACACCTGCCGTAAAGCAAGTGTGACTCCGCAGCAGGGTGAGTATGTGGATGAAGCACAAGATCTGAATCTGCCCGCGCTGGACCTCGAAAATAAACCGGCGTGACCGACAGTGAGGTAAGAACAGGCGCAGCAGGTGACAAGACTGGAACAGCGTGGGGCGACTCCTGCACTACGACATTCAGCGGTGGGAGCTCCGGAGCGCGATCCTTGGAGACAGGGAGGCGACAGTGTTCGTCAGATTGCGATATCATGGGGGGGGGGGGGCGAAGGGGACGGACCAGACACAGTCATCCCTGACGCGACTCCATAAGGTCCACGTCAGCGGCCTGTAGAACGTCCGAAACCTTCGCCCCCACAGCCACCTCAGGATGACTGGAAGCCACTGTGCAGTTTTTGTCACCAGGACAGACACTTGAAGCAGTACAAGTTAACATGGCAGATTCCCACATTGGAAGCAATAACATCCTCGGTACGCCGTCGCTTATGTTGCAGCACTTGAGCTTTGGTACGAGGAGTAGGGATGTACCCGTGGTCTAGGGGCAGCCGGCACGGTAGCTCAGCGTGTTCGGTCAGAGGGTTAGCAGCCCTCTGTAATAAAAAAACTGAGCTAATCGATCAACAACGAACTTAAACGGATGTCTTACGATGTCCGCCCCGAGCAGATGCAACGAACAAAAGTGAACAAAATGAGAATTAAAAAAAAAAAAAAAAAAAAAAAAAAAAAAAAAAAGGTAGCGTCTTTGATTCATAATCAAAAACGTCTTCGGTCCCGGGTTCGATCCCCGCCACTGCTTAAATTTTGATAAATAATCAGCATTGGCGGCCGAAGACTTCCGGCATAAGAAGTCAGCCTCATTCTGCCAACGGCCTTGTCAAAGAGGGCGGACGAGCGGATAGAGGTTCAGGGCACTCTCTTGTCCTAGGGGTGGGAAATTGCCCCTAAAGGCCGAAGAATCAGCAATGATCAACGACATGAGGATGCAGAAGGCAATGGAAACCACTGCATTAAAGACACACACGTAACGTGCATCCACAGGACATGTGGCCTGTAATTGAAGAAGTGTCATGATGATCCCTCCATTGGCAAAAGATTCCGGAATAGTCCCCCATTCGGATCTCTGGGAGGGGACTGCCAAGGGGGAGGTTACATTGACAAAAAGATTGAATAATCAACGAAAGGATAACGTTCTATGAGTCGGGGGGTGGAATGTCAGAAGCTTGAACGTGGTAGGGAAACTAGAAAATCTGAAAAGGGAAATGCAAAGGCTCACTCTAGATATAGTAGGGGTCAGTGAAGTGAAGTGGAAGGAAGACGAGGATTTCTGGTCAGATGAGTATCGGGTAATATCGACAGCAGCAGAAAATGGTATAACAGGTGTAGGATTCGTTATGAATAGGAGGGTAGGGCAGAGGGTGTGTTACTGTGAACAGTTCAGTGACCGGGTTGTTCTAATCAGAATCGACAGCAGACCAACACCGACAACGATAGTTCAGGTATACATGCCGACGTTGCAAGCTGAAGATGAACAGATAGAGGAAGTGTATGAGGATATTGAAAGGGTAATGCAGTATGTAAAGGGGGACGAAAATCTAAGTCATGGGCGACTGGAATGCAGTTGTAGGGGAAGGAGTAGAAGAAAAGGTTACAGGAGAATATTTGCTCGGGACAAGGAATGAAAGAGGAGAAAGACTAATTGAGTTCTGTAACAAGTTTCAGCTAGTAATAGCGAATACCCTGTTCAAGAATCACAAAAGGAGGAGGTATACTTGGAAAAGGCCGGGAGATACGGGAAGATTTCAATTATAGTACATCATGGTCAGACAGAGATTCCGAAATCAAATACTGGATTGTAAGGCGTACCCAGGAGCAGATCTAGACTCAGATCACAATATAGTAGTGATGAAGAGTAGGCTGAAGTTCAAGACATTAGTCAGGAAGAATCAATACGCAAAGAAGTGGGATACGGAAGTACTAAGGAACGACGAGATACGTTTGAAGTTCTCTAACGCTATAAATACAGCAATAAGGAATAGCGCAGTAGGCAGTACAGTTGAAGAGGAATGGACATCTCTGAAAAGGGCCATCACAGAAGTTGGGATGGAAAACATAGGTACAAAGAAGGTAGCTGCGAAGAAACCATGGATAACAGAAGAAATACTTCAGTTGATTGATGAAAGGAGGAAGTACAAACATGTTCCGGGAAAATCAGGAATACAGAAATACAAGTCGCTGAGGCATGAAATAAATAGTAAGTGCAGGGAAGCTAAGACGAAATGGCTGCAGGAAAAATGTGAAGACATCGAAAAAGATATGATTGTCGGAAGGACAGACTCAGCATACAGGAAAGTCAAAACAACCTATGGTGACATTAAAAGCAACGGTGGTAACATTAAGAGTGCAACGGGAATTCCACTGTTAAATGCAGAGGAGAGAGCAGATAGGTGGAAAGAATACATTGAAAGCCTCTATGAGGGTGAAGATTTGTCTGATGTGATAGAAGAAGAAACAGGTGTCGATTTAGAAGAGATAGGGGATCCAGTATTAGAATCGGAATTTAAAAGAGCTTTGGAGGGCTTACGGTCAAATAAGGCAGAAGGGATAGATAACATTCCATCAGAATTTCTAAAATCATTGGGGGAAGTGGCAACAAAACGACTATTCACGTTGGTGTGTAGAATATATGAGTCTGGCGACATACCATCTGACTTTCGGAAAAGCATCATCCACACAATTCCGAAGACGGCAAGAGCTGACAAGTGCGAGAATTATCGCACAATCAGCTTAACAGCTCACGCATCGAAGCTGCTTACAAGAATAATATACAGAAGAATGGAAAAGAAAATTGTGAATGCGCTAGGTGACGATCAGTTTGGCTTTAGGAAAAGTAAAGGGACGAGAGAGGCAATTCTGACGTTACGGCTAATAATGGAAGCAAGGCTAAAGAAAAATCAAGACACTTTCATAAGATTTGTCGACCTGGAAAAAGCGTTCGACAATATAAAATGGTGCAAGCTGTTCGAGATTCTGAAAAAAGTAGGGGTAAGCTATAGGGAGAGACGGGTCATATACAATATGTACAACAACCAAGAGGAATAATAAGAGTGGACGATCAAGAAAGAAGTGCTCGTATTAAGAAGGGTGTAAAACAAGGCTGTAGCCTTTCGCCCCTACTCTTCAATCTGTACATCGAGGAAGCAATGATGGAAATAAAAGAAAAGTTTAGGACTGAAATTAAAATACAAGGTGAAAGGATATCAATGATACGATTCGCTGATGTCATTGCTATCCTGAGTGAAAGTGAAGAAGAATTAAATGATCTGCTGAACGGAATGAACAGTCTAATGAGTACACAGTATGGTTTGAGAGTAAATCGGAGAAAGACGAAGGTAATGAGAAGTAGTAGAAATGAGAACAGCGAGAAACTTAACATCAAGATTGAAGTTAAGGAATTCTGCTACCTAGGCAGTAAAATAACCAATGACGGATGGAGCAAAGAGGACATCAAAAGCAGACTCGCTATGGCAAAAAAGGCATTTCTGGCCAAGAGCAGTCTACCAATATCAAATTCCGGCCTTAATTTGAGGAAGAAATTTTTGAGGATGTACGTCTGGAGTACAGCATTGTATGGTAGTTAAACATGGACTGTGGCAAAACCGGAACAGAAGAGAATCGAAGCATTTGAGATGTGGTGCTATAGACGAATGTTGTAAATTAGCTGGACTGATAAGGTAAGGATTGAGGAGGTTCTACGCAGAATCGGAGAGGAAAGGAATATGTGGAAAACACTGATAAGGAGAAGGGACAGGATGATAGGACATCTGCTAAGACATGAGGGAATGACTTCCATGGTACTAGAGGGAGCTGTAGAGGACAAAAACTGTAGAGGAAGACATAGATTGGAATACGTCAAGCAAATAATTGAGGACGTAGGTTGCAAGTGCTACTCTGAGATGAAGAGGTTAGCACAGGAGAGGAATTCGTGGCGGGCCGCATCAAACCAGTCGGTAGACTGATGATAAAAAAAAAAAAAAAAAAAAAAAAAACCGAGGAGTAGAAGGGGCAGAAACTGCGTGCGGTTTTAACGGGTGGAAATGGTCCTCAGATAAACTCAGATGGGGCTGTGGATTGCCACTAGAGTCAGCACCAGATGGAACGAGATCTGTTACCGTCAGTTTACGTCGATATTGAAGAGAATTTTTGAGAACAAACATCCCCTTCGGACAACTGAGACCTTGGTGATCACTCTCATTACATAAGGAGTGTTTCCCCACCTGACCACTGTGAGTAAGACAGACCCGATAACCACAAACCTGAATATAAACTGGACACACATTTCTGGAAGCCAAGGACACCACAATTTAGTATTATCCTGCTGAATCGCGCCCAATCATCGAACCACGTGTGGCTGAGGCTGAAGACCACGTGAATGCGTCCCAAGTATTCATGTTTTCTTTTGTGATGCTCTAAATGTAGCATAGATAACAGAGCTTGATTCCAGCTATTTTTGCAAAACGCCGTAAGTTACAGTTTCGTGGCACAAACAGGTTTCAGAATCGACGCCTGACTGACCGCCTCGGCAGACTTGAGGCCGCAGTTCCACCTGAAGCGCTGTACAGGCGGGACGTGTTTTCTCTTCGGCTCCGCCGCAGCATTTCAAGTCGTAGCAGTTGATTGTTCACGTGGCGTGTTGTGACTTTTGTGAGTGGTCATTCGTCGTTGCAAACGTAATTTTGTTGATTTACGTGTGTTTCTGCTAGGGGTTCCGAACGCATTGCTGTTAACATGTCGTCCACGTTAATCCCACGTAATGGTACTGTTCGTTTCGATTTTGACAAGTCTGCCCGTGATGTGCAGCCCAGTCGCTCGAACGACTGGTTACTGGAAACGTCTGCATTACAATCATAATAAACTGACATATCTAAGATTCAGAGTAACAGTGGTGTACACCTGATCCATCTACCAAAAAGCGACGAAAGTAAAGTCCATCTACCAAAAAGCGACGAAAGTAAAGTCCATCTACGCCACATTTCGGCCATCGATCCACTGTCGGCTGCAGCACAGCGACCACTCTGGTGCTTCGAGGACAAAATTTGGCAAAAGAAAAAAACTTGTATTCCGTACTAATTTTTATTTTAATTTTCAGTAACAAATAATACGAACAGCAATAGGTAGGCATAACTGTAATCAAGTATTTGCGGTCTTGAGCCAGATTTTCAAAGTGTTAGGTTTACGTGCGGAGCAGCTTGTGGGAAAAGTGTCTTCATTTGCGCTTTTACTCGCTCTGAAGTATTGGGTACCCTAGCTCCGCCCTCCTCCATCATCCAGCCTCTGGAATTCCCCTCGACAGCGTCCAGGCACTTCTGGTTTTACCTTCAACGAGAGATAACGCCACACTGGTGGAAACACAAGCCCTTATGCTGACATTGTCTTTAAAATTCCTAGTGTGATCATCAATATGGAAATTATTACGACGACCAAAGGCAGGCCTTCTCCTACTTACAGTTGTTACACGTATTATAAAGTAAAGGAATCTAAGGAACCGTTGATACCAGGATGTGTTTACGCCAAGAATAGGATCGCTGCAAAGGAAGCATACATTCAAAGAATGGAGAAGAGTTTAACATACAATATATCCCTGTGAATCAGCCACTGATGGTACAGCTCGAGAAGTGAAGAAGCAAGTTGAGTGGATGAAAAGGAGAGCTCATGAGCTACCTGAAACACACATCGATGCAATGGGAAATCTACAAAATAAAGGTTATGACTCTCACAATGATGTCTGTCTGAAAACGTCTGAAGAGGTGCTTGTGATTTCAGTTGAGTCAAGCGCGGGGGAACCAACAAAAGCTCAAGAATTCTTATGCGACCAATATTCGTGAAGTTCACATAAGAATGGGAGATGGCAGCATTTTTCGTCTAGAAGACGATATATTCTAAGTGAGGATAATCTTTTTAGTGTAAACAAAGGAAAAGAAAGGTTAAAAACATCTTCCCATTTTTTTAAAGATGGAACGCTTAAGATTTGTAGCAAGAGATGCACGTGTGCATACATACTCGCACTCTTAGGAGGCCCGAGTGGCGATACAAAATTTCGTTCTGCTATATTTACACTGCTCCCTAATAAAAACAAAGACACATATCTTCGACTATTTTGTCTGATTAGACAACAAGTTCATCACTGGTTTCCTAGAGAAGTCAACGGTGATTTTTAGGCAGCTGCGATATAGATCCTTCAAGGGAATTAATTGGATGTTATTTCCATGTGAAGAAGAATTTATGGTGAAGTCTAACTGGGGATTAATGTCAGACCGAATACTTACGACTTCACGTCAGCGTGTGTGCAACTCGGACATTTATAAAATCACAGGATGTACCTAACCGACGGCTTGAGATTCATTTACAAGTTCCTGCTAACGAAAGGCTGCCTCAATGTTTTGACTATGTCATGGACAAATGGCTACAGCATGAGAATATTCCCACAGAAACGTGGAATTGCTATGGAAAAAGGCACCGAACGACGAATTCTGTTGAAGGGTGGCACAAGAAAATAAATAATATTATTAGAAACACTTACTGCAGAACGAAATAGTTGGTGGACTCCTTGAAGAAGGAAACGGAGTTCACAAACTGCATGTACGTGCAGTTCGAGATGAATCTTGAAGGGAAGAAGAGAAAGAAAAATACTACAAAGGAATTTGTTTCTGTGCTGACCATGATATTGCCTTCACGTGTATCATTTCTTTGATGATGATAATGAAACTTGCCACATTTCATAAAGGCTGTTTACACTGAAATAACTGTGAACGCTGCCCTACACTCTGAGACACCATTATAAATTCTGCTTCAGTTTTGACCAATTTCTCATCCACAAAATTATTATATGCCGGTTATTTCTGTCGAAACGACTCACACGTTTTCTCCTCAGTGTCTAGTTTATGATTCATCCCTGCCACACTGATTACTAGATTAGTTTATGCATGACAGTATCGGTTTATTCAGACAATTCTTTACATACAGCGTCCTTACGACGGATTGCTTTCACCGTACCTGTTTAATGAATATGTGATAATCGATTTGTTTCCAAGCTTTTCGCAGTCTGTAGCTCTGATGTTTGTGTGGGTGTTTCAAATCTTTTGTGTGCAGTACGGAGTTATGAGATTACCTTTGAATACTGTTTTTCAACAGCGAATTATTGTATTCTTCTAGATAAAGTCAATATTGGGCAAGTTGGTTTTCAGTGTCTCGTTTCACTTCCGATTTCAGTTTAGAAATTTCTTCTGAAACATAGTGTTGCACGCTACCAATCTAAGGTTTTACATTTTTAACCTCAATTTTACACACCGTTTGTAAACTAAAGCTTAGATTGTCGTTGCCCTTTTCTAATTCAGACTTTAAGTCACTTAATGTCTCATTTCCCACCTGATTTGGCATCTGAAGACAGTTTCTTCTGTACTTATTCTGACATTATGTGCCACCAGTACCACTAAGTACCGACTCACTCGGCTTCAGTACAGCTGGTTGCAGTTTATCGTGAGATTCAGCACCAGTTTAGTCACAGTGCTGCACATGACAGAGTACAAACCTGGATAGTTCACATCCATTCTAACTCCTACACAGAACCTACTGTGTCCCAACCATCGACCATTCTACTGTGAAGTTCTAGAAAATCGCCCTGTAGTTGCAACATTACTTGGAAACATAGCTTATGATGTCTTGCATGCCTCGTTCGTCTCCAGTGCGTCACCAGCAGTCACTGCTGGTGCAGGATTTCGTCTCGCTGCGTGTTCACGGGTGCCAGAATTTCCAGCAGGGCTCACCGCACTTACAAGTACACGACCGAACGGTGATTTGATGTGCCACTTGCTATACTGCACTGACTGTCGTCAACCTCCCTTTCTGGCTTTAAAAATAGGAGCTAAAATCCAGCTGTGCCTTCTCACAAGGGGACCGCGCCAACTCGTCATCATCGATTTCATACAAATTCGTGGCATATACTTGTACACGTCTTGGCCAGAAATGAAAGTGAGAGAAGTGAGATCTCCAGGTGGCCAAACGCTTGGAAAGAGTACAAAACCTTAATCCAAGGATCATGTGCTGTAATCCGTCTGAGGGAACCACTTTTTTTACATTCCTTCTTTACATCACACTGCAAATCAACTGACATTATGCTCAGTATTTATTAATATTTTCACAAAAGTCAAGCGAATAAAATGCAAAGCAAAATGCGACATTGCAAATAAATTTCCAGGAATTCATATATAAAATTAATTTCCTCATTTTGCAAGTTGCTTATACGTGCGTTGGTGACGTTTATCGTAAAAAACTTAGGGAAGAGGTAATTTTCTCAGCATCTTGAACACGCCGCATTTCTTACAGTTACGTGGTCGTTTTAAATTTCTTGTAGAAGCAAAAACGTGGTTTACATTCATGAAAGGTTCTCTCTTATTACACAGTTTGGCAGAAAACCACGCTAATTATTGGCAAAGATAGCTGCTGATGTAAAGTAGACTGTATTTTGATGCAGTCTTCAGGGGGATCTACATCTACATGGATACTCTGAAAATCACATTTAAGTGCCTGGCAGAGGGTTCTTCGAACCACCTTCACAATTGTCTATCATTCAAATCTCGTATAGCGCGCGCAAAGAATGAACACCTATATCTTTCCATACGAGCTCTGATTTCCCTTATTTTATCGTATGGTGATCGTTCCTCCCTATGTAGGTCGGGGTCAACAAAATATTTTCGCATTCGGAGGAGAAAGTTTGTGATTGGATTTTCGTGAGAAGATTCCGCCGCAACGCAAAACGCCCTTCTTTTAATGATTTCCAGCCCAAATCCTGTATCATTTCTGTGACACTCTCCCTCATATTTCGAGATAATACAAAACGCGCTGCCTTCTTTTAAACTTTTTCGATGTAATCTGTCCTACCTGGTAAGGATCCCACACCACGCAGCAGTATTCTAAAAGAGGACGGACAAGCGTTGATTAGGCAGTCTCCTTAGTAGGTCTATTACATTTTCTAAGTGTCCTGCCAATAAAATGCAGCCTTTGGTTAACCTTCCGCATAACATGTTCTATGTGTTCGTTCCAATTTAAGTAGTTCGTAATTGTAATAACTAGGTATTTAGTTGGATTTACGGCTTTTAGATTACACTGATTTATCGTCTAACCGAAGTGTAACGAGTTCCTTTTAGCACTCGTGTGGATAACCTCACACTTTTCGTTAATTAGGGTCAACTGCCACATTTCACACCATTCAGATATTTTTTTCTAAATCGTTTTGCAGAAGACGGCTGCTCAGATTGTCTCCCAAATCACTTATATAGATAAGGAACAGCAAAGGGCCTTGGGGAGCGCCAGGAATCACTTCTGTTTTACTCTATGACTTTCCGTGAATTACTACGAACTATGATATCTCTGACAGGAAATAATAAATCCAGTAACATAACTGAGACGATATTCCATAAGCACGCAATTTCACTACGAGCACTTGTGTGGTACAGTGTCAAAAGCCTTCCGGAAATACAGAAGTACGGAATTGATCTGAAATCCCTTGTCAATAGCACTCAACACTTCGTGAGAATAAAGAGCTAGTTGTGTTTCACAGGAACGATGTTTTCTAAACCCCTGTCGACTGTGTGTCAATAGACCGTTTTCTTCGAGGTAATTCATAATTTTCGAACACAATAAACACAATATACGTTCCAAAATCCTGCTGCATATCGACGTCAACGATATGAGCCTGTAATTTAGTGGATTACTCCTACTACTTTTCTTGAATACTGGTGGGAACTGTGCTACTTTCCGTTCTTTGGGTACTGATTTTCCGTCGAGCGATCGGTTGTACATGATTGTTAAGTATGGAGCTAATGCATCAGCATACTCCGAAAGGAACCTAATTGATATACAGTCTGGACCAGAAGACTTGCTTTTATTAAGTGATTTAAGTTGGTTCATAACTCCGAGGATATTTACTTCTACGTTACTCAAGTTGGCAGCGGTTCTCGATTCGAATTCTGGAATATTTATTTCGTCTTCTTTTGTGAATACATTTCGGCAGGCTGTGTTTAGTAACTCTGCTTTGGCAGCACTGTCTTCGATAGTATCTCCATTGCTATCGCGCAGAGAAGGCATTGATTGTTTCTTGCCGCTATCATACTTCACATACGACCAGAATCTCTTTGAATTTTCTGCCAGGATTCGTTGTGGAAACTTTTATAGGCATCTCGCATTGAAGTCCGGGCTAAATTTCGAGCTTCTGTAAAAGATCGCCAATCTTGGGGATTTTGTGGCTGTTTAAATTTGGTATGTTTGTTTCGTTGCTTCTGCAACAGTGCTCTAACCCGTTTTGTGTACCAAGGAGGATCAGCTCCGTCGTCTGTTAATTTATTTGGTATAAATCTCTCAATTTCTGCCGATACTATTTCTTTGAATTTAAGCCACATCTGGTCCACACTTATATTATTAATTGAGAATGAGTGGAGATTGTCTCTCAGGAAGAAGTCAAGTGAATTTTTATCTGATTTTTTGAATAGGTATAATTTAAGCTTATTTTTCGAGGATTAGGGGATTACAATATTCAATCTCGCTAAGACAACTCTGTGTTCACTAATTCCTGAATCGGTTTTGATGCTCATTATTAACTCAGGATTATTTGTTGCTAAGAGGTCAAGTGTGTTTTCACAACCGTTTACTATACGCGTGGGCTCATCAACTAACTGCTCGAAATAATTTTCAGAGGATGCGTTTAGCACAATTTCGGATGATGTTTTGTGCGTACCTCCGGAATTAAACATATCGAAGGTAAATTAAAGTCACCACCAACTATAATCGTATGAGTCGGGTAAGTGTTTGAAATCAAACTCAAGTTTTCTTTGAACCTTTCAGCAACTGTATCATTTGAATGGGGAGGTCGGTAAAAGAATCCAATTATTATTTTATTCTGTTTGCCGACAATGACTTCTGCCCATACTAACTCACTGGAAGTATTTACTTCAATTTCGCGACAAGTTAAACTACTTCTAACAGCAACAAACACGCCACCGCCAACCGTGTTTAGCCTATCCTTTCGGAACACCGTTAGGTTCTTCGCAAAAATTTCGGCTGAGCTTATATCCGGCATTAGTCAGCTTTCAGTGCCTATAATGATTTGAGAATCAGTGCTTTCTATTAGTGCTTGGAGCTCTGGTAGTTTCCCAACACACTTACGACAATTTACAACTGTTATACCAATGGTTCCTGTATCTACGTTCTTCCTTTGTTCAGCCTGCACTCTTTGTGACTGAAGCTCTTCTTGTGTTTTCCCGAGACCATCCAACCTAAAAAACCATCCAGTCGACGCCACACAGCCCCTGCTACCCGTGCAGCGACCTCCTGCGTATAGTGGACACCTGACCTATTCAGCGGCACCCGAAACCCAACCGCCCTTTGGCGCAAGTCAAGGACTCTGTAGCCTACACGGTCGCAGAACCGTCTGAGCCTCTGATTCAGACCGTCCAGTCGGCTCTGTACCAGAGGTCCGCAATCGGTCCTGTCGACTAAGCTGCAAATCGTCAGCTGTGGTTTCATCTTGCAAGCAAGACTAGCAGCCTTTACCACTTCTGTTAGCCGCTAGAAACCAGAGAGATTCCCTTCTGATCCAAATCGGCACACATCATTGGTACGGATGTGAGCAACCACCTGCAGTTGGCTGCACCCTGTGCTCTTCATGGCATCCGTGAGGAAACTTTCCACACCTGAAATGACTTCGCCCGGTATGCACACGGAGTGCACATTGGTTTTCTTACCCTTTTGTCTTTCTCTCTCTCGATGAAATAAGAGCAATTCTGAATATCTTTGATGACGTTGTTTATCTGAGCATAAAAATAGACTTTTCGTGGTTTCATTAGTGGAGTGCATTTGGGGGAATCACTTTAATAGTGTACCATGGAAATCCTCAATCCTGAAATACGTCATCGTGTTGTGGATCTGTTTCTCGTCCCCATGAGTCAGTTCTTACAAACAATTTGTTCTCGTTGTGGGGCGGCGGATTTTTTGTAAATATTGTTGTTGCTGTATAAATGTTTGAATGTTGAATCAGTTCCTATTATTTAGAATGTTATTAATGCTGTCTTTCGCCGTTCTCAACACTGGCTCTCTAATTACTTTTAGCACCCAGAAAGCGATTTAACAAAACGTGAAGCCTGTAATTAGAATTCCTAGTGCCCACTTCATCTGAGAATACAATTATAGCTGCAGCTTATAGCTCTGAGGAATTAGGAGATTGTCCGGGATTTATAATCAAAAACGATTTTCCAAAATAGTTGAGTATATTCTGAAAGTCACTGATACAAACACAAGTATCCCTACAACCTAACTAACAGAGCAGTTCAGAGTCTAATGCGCTGGTGCAAATATAAATGTCCGAATTAAATGTTTAAATGAATGCTCGCCATAATTTGATGAGAATACTTCATCAAACGCCACGCTAAATAATGGTAGAATGTCTGTCCCGCGACGGCACGTGAAAATACAATACGCAAACTGAAGCTAGAAAATGAAAATCATCCCAGAATTAACACTTCACTTGAAATGATTTCATGGTTACGCGTATCTCTCGTAACTTAATACGGCACCCGAGGCTGTTTGTAGCAGTGATACCGATGCGACGCGACTCCCGACACAGATGGCGTGTTATTCAGCGTCTGGAGAGAACTGGGGCCTTCCTTCCTCGCGCAGCGTTCTTATATATAAAACCGCGGTGCGGACGGCTAAGGGAACGCCAGATCAAATCGGTTCTCCCGACTAGCCGCTGGGCTAGTAACGCACCACTTCAAGTTACATAATAAATTATAGCTTCTTTTGCTGATGGCCGATGAAGCTCTTAATTTAAATGTGCATTCAGCACGCAGGTAAGTATTGATAATAAAATTTTGACGTGGCTAAGTAAAATATTTTGGGCGAGAGAATTAATTTAATTACACTGCACGCAGTAGATGAGCTCTGAACTGGCCCTTTTGAGATCCGCTATCGCTATAATTTTATAGGTATTCAAAAGAAACTTTTCACATCTTCATAGTCATAGCGGACCTCCAACCTATTTAAATCTAAACATCCTAGCCTTATTTATTAGCCTACTTAATCTATCTTGCTTCCTTCAGTTTTGAGACGAAAACCACAAAATCATGAATTTCCACTAAAATCTTAATTTGTGAAATCCAAAGTACGGTTTTTATTAAATCATTATGAAAGATGAATCTAAATATAAATTTTTAAGTCTCTAGCTCTTTTCTGTTGCGCCAATGATTTTTACAGAAAAACGCTGATATTTAACACACATTAATTTAGTATTACTTCTGACATGCTAGAAAAGTTTTAGGTTATTTGCTTGATTTTTAAAGTATTGCGCAACATTTATGATGTCAGAGCTAGTTACAACGGACTGGCTGGCACACAATGGAAAGACTGATGTGAGTTTATTACGGCGTGAGTAGGCTGCTTCCCTACATCGTGCATACAGGGCTTCACGGCATTAGTCAAAACGTTTTCGTGTAAGGCTCTAGTACGTTACTCAGATTTTGATGAGGTAATGACGACTTTAGTGCATTTTACCGCGTAGTCACCCAGTGTTTCTTGAATCGTCGTTCTAAAGAGACCCTACTCTCTTATAGGGATACCGAGCGAGGTGGCGCAGTGGTTAGCACACTGGACTCGCATTCGGGAGGACGACAGTTCAATCCCGTCTCCAACCATCCTGATTTAGGTTTTCCGTGATTTCCCTAAATCGTTTCAGGCAAATGCCGGGATGGTTCCTTTGAAATGGCACGGCCTATTTCCTTCCCAATCCTTCCCCAACCCGAGCTTGCGCTCCGTCTCTAATGACCTCGTTGTCGACGGGACGTTAAACAGTAACCACCACCACCACCTTATAGGGATACGTGGACTGTTGACAATAATTTGTCAAAAAGGTTTATAGCATCTTGTGCTGTATCGAGGGCGGGGTGGGGGGGGTTGTCTACATTGTTGCACGAGAACTACTGTTGCCCTTCTCTGGTCCATGTTTCGGTTATAAATCGAATGTTAGCAGCAACCTGCGAGTAGAATGTAAGAGACTGGTATCGATCGATGAATGAGAATTCATCAGACGCTTTGACTACAATGACTTCTGGAAAAATTATTCGCAGAGTCCTCCTGAACTCTGTAAGTACAATCAATTCTTTTATTTTCATTCGTTTTCTGAAAATATTAATAAATAGAATGTATTGAGCACTATTCGTTTTGTTTACAGTGTAAGTGACGTAAAAAAGAAGAGAACAAAGTGGTTCTCTCAGACGTCCTGGAACCCAAGACCCTCTGATTCTTCTATGCTGCTGCAGCCTTATCACTTTTTTTAAAAAATGTGAATTTGGAACCAGGGTGGAATCGTGATGTTCATTTTGCGTAACCAGGGATAAATAGGATTTACCGATGCCTGCTGAAAACCTGTTCCTGAAGTGGGATCGAACCTAGCACCAAGTTCCCAGACAACTTTTTTTTAACCATTTTCTTTCCTCGCGATTCTATCAACCTAACTACGGCGCTTTCTATTTACTGAAAATGCACCAACAAACAGCTAAAGGATAAAACGGTGCCCAAACTTGGTTTTTCCCCTATGTATAACGGAGAACAGGCGAAACACCCCTCCGTGATAGAGAAGAGAAATGATAGAGGTCATTATACCACAAAGGGCAGCTCGAGCTCTCTGTCTGATAAGGTTCACACCAAGCGACCACCTTTACCAACATTCTGTCCCGCAAACGAGAGATTTATCGTCTTAGCAAAAGTGTCTGATATTTTCAAAATTGCGTACCGTCCCTATATGTAGCAATCACGTATTGCTGAAACGTGGAAAAGACATCAAAAATGGCTCTGAGCACTATGGGACTCAACTGCTGTGGTTATCAGTCCCCTAGAACTTAGAACTACTTAAACCTAACTAACCTAAGGACATCACACACATTCATGCCCGAGGCAGGATTCGAACCTGCGACCGTAGCAGTCGCACGGTTCCGGACTGCGCGCCTAGAACCGCGAGACCACCGCGGCCGGCGAAAAGACATCCCCTCACACGAACTACAAAAACATGTACAAAATGAACAATTAACCACACCATGGAATTTGTCTTCGATTTCGGAAAGGAGACGGTATCCTGCCACAGGGTAATGTCTTTAGTGTAAGCAGAGGCAGAAGTCCTGGTGGGAAAACCAGGTTGATTCTGCAACCAGAGCCAGTTCGCCAGCTTACCACTGCAGGTACGTAAATGCAGATGCGTGTTCAAGGAACCAAATCAACAGCATGTAGCTGTGTCACTAAGTCCATTGGTAGGTAATAAGTTATTAATTACTTGGTACCAAGAGGAAGCCACTTACATTCTGTGAATCGGGAGACTAATGTTGTTCAATACAACCTTCGAATGCACACGCGGTGAGAACAGTTCAGGGGGATTGAACTAGACCATCCTGTCCCCATGAACAAGCAGGAATTGTAGCGTGACTATTTTCCGTGTCAAGATACCACATAGAAATATAAAATTCTGAAATGTGACGGAATTTGAAATGATTATGTCAACAGCCGAAAAAAGAATCACTGGCTGTACGAGGGTGAAGTCTTGTCGTGGTAGTGGGTAATTTACAGGTAAAGACCAGTATCCTGCCTCCGACATACAATGCAGCCCCCTTCAGTGCACGGCGTCGTCAGAATCTCGTAACTATATGGTCTGTCCACATAAAGCAGCAAGACAGGTACCTCAGTCTCCTCGCTACCATTTTGGGAAGGAGGCAGATCTCCGAGATATGCCTTACACAAAATATAAGTACCCACTATCCGTATTTTCTTCAAAATGATAAGCGAGCGTCGCTCACATTTCAGTACAGCACCCTAAATTTTATCAGTAACAAATTTCCAATTCAAACTCCCCATCTTCAGTGGACAACGCCCAACGACGACCCCCAGAGATGTATGCCGATTCACAAAGCGTGCCGAAGAAAGGACTGAGTCCTCGAAGCAGCGTAGGTTCAGGATTTTGGTTCAAATGGCACTGAGCACTATGGGACTCAACATCTGAGGTCATCAGTCCCCTAGAACTTAGAACTACTTAAACCTAACTAACCTAAGGAGATCACACACATCCATGTCCGAGGCAGGATTCGAACCTGCGACCGTAGCGGTCACGCGGTTCCAAACTGAAGCGCCTAGAACCGCACGGCCACACCGGCCGACTCAGGATTTTGAATTTGTCTTCATTTACCGAAGTATTACAGAAACAACCAAATGTGACTTTTAACAAGGGAACTTCCTCACTTCGACGAAGAAGGACGACCATGTCATTGGCATACGCCGTAACTGTGAGGCCCCTCCTGAGAGTTTTCAACCTGACAGCCCATCAGCAAATTGCCGCCACAACGGTTCAAGATAGCACGACAAATAAAGAGATAGAGAACGACTGACCTGAGGTATTCCACGACGGAGAATAACCGGCGGCGTCAGATGTCCAATGACCAACACTGACGCTGCAATTTTCTCGTAGAAGTTCAAAAGAACTGCATGTGCAGAAGAGGTAAAGGCAACACGCTACAACAGCCTATTGAGATACGCTGCCTGACGCGATCAAACGTTTTAGCAAAATATGAGAAGGCAAAACCACAATAAATAGACGTAACGGTTGCCATCGAAACCACATAAACACATAATGCCACCAAAGTCAAAATTGTACTGCCTGGGAGGGCAACATCGATGTTTACCAATCACACAGCCAAGCGATAAGGACACACTGCTATTCGCAGCTTGTGCTAAACTTTTGTGGCCAAAACCGAGTAGCACGAGGGAAAGAAATCAGTTGCTGTTAAACGCCCATGATGCTTCAGAACGAGAACAGGTATCTGTACCTTGAAGCTCACAGGATTTCCACCACAAAATCTCGTTTTAAAAGGAAATAAGACCAGAACTCAAGTGACGCCCAAAATTTAAATAAAATTCTTTCTAAAGGCCGTCCAGACCAGGGTATTTATGTTAGGAGGGATGAGCAACCGAGTAAAAAACTTCATGCTCCTGAAAATCCGCTAAAATCTTAATATTCTAATCATGCGTAGTCAGTTCACAGGGAGTCGCAAAACTAGTATCGGAAGAGCTGGCCTCGGTGTCATCTGCTGCATACATATGTGTATACTATTGATCTAAAGTTCGAGGCAACTCGCATTGTGCAGTGAGGGAGGCAATACGAGACCGACGCTGGAGACTTTGATGGCGAAACAGATCGGACAAGCATGTCAGATTATTGTTAACTGGAGAACGTGGCATATCCATCAAGTCTTTAATCTGTTGCTTAATAACCACCAGCAGCTTAGCTGAGTGTCATCGACCCTCAAAGGGGCATCACCTGTTCATTCACAAAGAACGATGTAATAAATCTCATAAGTGTTCCGAAGGTCTCTCGCACTTTCAGCACAGCAGCATCTAATCGTTTCATGGATTCTCAGCTTTGCATATTGAGACCATCATCGCAATAAGGATGGGTAATGCTCTACCGAGCATAGTCAAACTCTAATCAGCAGCAATCATGGCATCAACGGACCCATCAGCAAGACGGGAAATGAGCATTCACTGAGCACGGAAATATTTAAAGGGCTTTGAGGTGTCACTGATAGGCGCTGCAACAGTACAGTGGTCAGTTACAGACGCAGAAAGAATCTGATGACGGACAACATCGGACAAATAAAACTTGTCAATTCTGCTACCATACGAAGCAGTGAAAAATGTGAATGCCACCAGCGTTGTAAATTTATGTTCCAAACACTCTTAAAACGCATCGTATGAACCAATTCACAGAGATCGCGACTAAAATTAGAATGAGGCTACTGGTCAATGCGATGCAACACGCAGTTGAAGTTACTAACCAGGAGAAGGTTCCGAGGATACTTATGGAAAAGGTAAGGGAACTCCTCTCCGTAAAATTTCGAACACGCCACCGTTTAACCTGTGGCAGAAGGTGCATAGTCCATAATCAGGGTACGGTGTAGAATATAGGGTGCGTAGATAAAGTTTCAACACTAGTCTCAGAACACAAAGTTTATTGAATACTTTGATACATCGGACTAAAATTCTTCGAAATAGGTGCGAGAATCCACACACCGCTGCCAACAAGATTTCCATTGCTGGTAAGCTCAAATGGCTCTGAGCACTATGGGACTTAACTACTGAGGTCATCAGTCCCCTAGAACTTAGAACTACTTAAACCTAACTAACCTAAGGCCATCACACACATCCATGCCCGAGGCAGGATTCGAACCTCCGACCGTAGCGGTCACGCGGTTCCAAACTGACGCGCTTAGAACCGCACGGCCACACCGGCCGGCTCATTGCTGGTAAGCTCCCTGACAATGCTTAACCACATTGCTGTTCAAAACTGTCGTCGAAGCCTTATGGACGGCTGCGATGCTGTCAAACCACTTCCCTTTCAGGCCTCTCATCGCCCGGGGGAACAAAACGAAGTCACTGGCGGCGAGGTCGGGGCTACAGGGTAGCTGCGGCAGCGTTACCTCGTTGAACCGTGTCAAAACTTCAGTGACGGCGAAGCAGGTGTGAACGGTCGGACTGTCATGGTGGAGCAACCAGTCGTCTTTCTTCTCCGGCCAGAATCGATCCCTCAAACGGCGGATCACTCCAGTCTGACCACTGACAGTCTGTCTGACAGGCACAAACTCTTCGTGCAACATGCCTTTCGCGTCAAAGAAAACAATGAGCATGCTTTTCACACGTGACGCTCATGCGGGCTTTCATCGACTTTGGTAATGCTGAGGTGTGCCACTCCAAACTTTGCCTCTTCGATTCTGGATCGTATTCGAAGACCTAGGTCTCATCACCACTGACCATTTTGTCCAAAAAATGTTCAGTTTGTAAACGATCAAACCTTTCAAGCGAAAGACCCAGGCGCCATCCCTTCTGTTCATCCGGGAGCGCTTTAGGGACAACTTTCGCGCACCCTTTTCTCACCATTAGATCTTCCGTCACTAGCTGAAACACTGTTTGGTGATTCAAACCCACCTCATCTGCAATTACTCTGATGCTGAGATATCAGTCACTGTTTAAAACGTGACGCACGTTGGCCAGATTTTGGCCGTTCTGCTCGTTGAAGGTCTTCCAAGGTGTTCATCATCCTCCAAGTCTTCACGGCCACCTTTGAACCTCTTGTGCCACATGAAAATCATGGCACGTGGCTTGGCGTAAACTTTATAGGCCTCTTGAATAACCTGTAATGTTTCTGTACCAGTGTTGTTGTGTTTTACCTAGAATTTGATCGAACACCGCTGCTCAAAGAGGCGCTGCGTTTTGATAGCTCCGATTTCTCGACGACGTTTCGAAACAAACGCTCCCTGCACTCGGATGTTTTCATACTAACGTTTCACCAGCGAATGCCGATGTTTGGCTTGCTTAGCCAACACCCCCTACCACCTGGCGCAGGTGCTGAGACCAGTCTGAGCAAGCAGCGCTACTCAGAAAATAATCAATCTTGAAACTTTATTTAGACACCTTGTACAACTGATCCCGCGACTTCAAGGTCTGTGACAGGAATGCCTTCACGATAGGACAGAATAGTGCCCGTTGAATCCTCAGGCGCTACATTATAAAAGGCCACCAAGCGACTGCTGAGAACATAAGGGAGTGCGAGTGAGGCGAACTAGTTCCACTCCGTGCAAAACACTTACACCATAATTTCTTGCGCGATCCGCTGCGACGTGCTGTGTACGCCAGCAGTGAGGTAGAATAGCCTCAGCAACCGAAAGGGTAGAGGGGTCAAACACAAGATTGGAATCTGCCCGCCCTGGACAAGGAAAAGTAAACTGCTCCGCTGGATAATCCAGCATGGCAGACATGGACAGAACATCAGGCTCACCAGGTGCCAAGACTGAAACAAACTGTGGTGACTCTCGCAGTACAAGATTCAATGACAGAAACTCCGGAGGTTGGATAACCCGTCGATGGTGGCAGAGACGAAGACATGAAGACGTCGTTACGTCGTTGCTCGTCAGACTGTGATGTCTAAGGTGGTTTAGTGTGGGGAGGGGAGGTGGGGGGGGGGGAGGCGGCAGCGATGATGACTGTCAGACATACCCTATCCCTGCTGCGACTCTGTAAGATCCGCTCCACAGCACAAGAAACGCCTGTACTTGCCGCTCACAGAGTCTTCACTGGATGACACAAGTGTACTAGGGAATTTGTGCACCGAGAGAGATACTTCACACAGGAGCGGGTAAAATAGGGGACTCCACATCGGAAATGACTGCATCCTGTGTACGATGTGGCTTATGTTCCATGCCTGCAAATGGTTTCCTGCCTGCCAGACATAACCATTTGCAGTCAATGATCGACTTAGTTGGTCCACATCACTGTGGAGCCCCCACCAGCTCGCACAATGCCTTGTTGACAACTCTGGTCCACTGTTTCGTGGGGTCTGTGCCACGCTCACCAATTGAAATCGACACTCATCTGACCAGACCACGATTCTCCAGCCGTGTAAGATCCAACACATATGGTCACGAGCCCAGGAGAAGCGCTGCAGTCGACGTCGAGCTGTTACATACTCTGCGTTTATACTAATACTAATTATCAGAGACTGGGATATTTGTGAGAATATGGAAGGGAGCGATAATCCGACGAAGGGTGAATTTGGAGGTGAGCTCTACATCACTTCTTCCAAGTGTCATAAACAAATATATTACAACTTCTCACATTCGCCTTGCAAAGTGACTGCAGTGAGAAAATTAGGAGCTAATATAAAGATTTTTGCCAAGAGTCTGTTGTTTCCCTGATAAATAAGAGACAACATTCTTCACTGTCACGTGGTGTGTGGCGGAGGGTATCCTGTACCTTTGCTAGCAATTCCCTTTCCTAGTCCATTCGAAAATACAGGGGGGGGGGGGGGGGGGACAAACTGAAAATGTGTCTCCTTATGAGAGCGAATTTCTCTTAGTTGTCTTCGTGGTTCTTCCGCGAAATGTATGTTGGCGCCAGTAGAATCCTTCTGCTGTCAGCTTCAGATGTCACTTCTCAACAGCGTTTCTCGAAACGAACATCGCCTTCCTCCACGGGTTCCCATTGAAGCTACATGGCAAGTGTGGTTAAACAGGTGGAAAAAAATTACTCATGATGCAAAGTAACTCTCATGATAAATTTAATTAACCAGCCCATCATTTTAATATCAATGGTGTGCTACCTGGTGGGTGGAAGTGATGGCTAGTGTGCCTTGGATGTCACTTTGAATTGGAGCGGTAATCAGTTGTTTTTTTCGTTGCAACGATATCTCTTAACGAAATTTCAAATCCCATCTACACAGGGAGACATAACCATCGTAATAAAATCCAATATATTACAAAATTTATAAAATTATACGTAGTATACACCTCATATTTAAAACTTCTCTGTACTGTTAGCATAAGAGAAGTCATATGTGATAAAGTGTTCGAGAGTTCGAAAGTGATGAAGCTACCTGTGGTAGAGGTAGATCATAGCACTCCACCATAAGCCAAAAATGACTTTAACATACGAGTCCTGTGAGGCCGGACATAACATATATTTTGCTAATTACAACAAATGTTTTACCTGATGAGAGAATACTTAGACAAAATACAATCTAGGCCATACCGTTATAGGATTTTCACAACAAGTGAAAATGCGTGCATGCCAAGATTTATTCTGTACTCGGAAACAACTCATATAAAATTGATAAATCATCATGTTTTGCGAGAAGTTCTAGGTCTATGTTCAACAACATCCACGTCTCAGATTGGGTAAAGTGGGTTTTTCAAACTGAGGAGTCTGTGTCGGGGATAAAACTGCTGTATACATCTAAGCCGCTTCTGCTTGTCTGGCAGTCCACCGCGACCGCGGCATGAGTGGTCTCGAGGCTTCGGTGACTGGAAGTCACGGATTGACTTGCTCTCCGTCGACCACTGGGTGTAAAGAATGCTCCAACCTGTTGGCGCTTGCTCGTGGCAGAGAGGGCTAGTGAAGCGACCAGTATGCCGGGCTACCGGTGACAGAAGCAGACGTGTGTGTTGTGTGTGAAGATACGTGACGAGTGTTTGTGCAGGACGATTATTCCTCCCATGTAAATTGATTGTTTTGTTTTGTTTAAGGGCACAAAAATAATTAGGGTCACAACTTTAGACTATTAATATAAAAACGAAGTTATAACTTGATCTGATGGTTAAATATTCTTCGCCGTATTGCTAAGACGTAAAAAGTAAAATGCAATTTACAGTCCGCAAATCGTTCGCTGAAGCAGCTCATAACTCAGGCAGCAAACATTTAGCCATGGCTAAAACGACACTGCCCGAGACGCAAGTTAGCTGAAATTATCTCCTCGCTGCGAGAGGGCCCAGAGGAGGTCGGCCGAGCTGTTGGGAGTTGTTTAATTCCCTGGAAGAGAGAACCAGTAGTGATGCCAAAGCGACATCACTGGCTGACAGACGGCAACACGGAGGTCATCGGAAGGGCAGGACGACTGCGGCCTTGGCAACAGCGTCAGCAGCCTCGTTTCCCTTCAGATCGCAATGACCAGGAACCCACATAAAGATCACAGTGGCTCCCTCAACAACGAGCAAGTGGAAGCTTTCTTGGCTCCTTTGCACTAAGGAAAGGACTGTGAACAGTACACAAAGGCTATAAAGGAAACTGAAAAAAAAATCGGTGCGTATGACAGTGAAAGACGTCCTAACTGAGCGCTGGAAAGCATCTAGACATAACATTACTATAAATTTCGGAGGCACCACCAGCCCAATCCGTTCTAAAAATTTAAGATAAGACTGACCTGGAAGGTTTTGAATATTAAGCTTTTTATGATAGTAAATAGATTATGCACTTTAGCAAGAACAATTATTTACAAATGTATAAATGAGCCACTTCATAGTCCTTAAGGAGAATCTGAAATCAAATGAACTTTTAACGAATGAAGGCATCAAATATTAATATTTAAAAACAAAATAACAAGCACGGTACTAAATTAGATTGTGGTAAATAATGTACAAGAGGCACAATGTTATCATTTATGAAACAATTTTTTCCATTCGTCAAACAACATGTATATTAAGGTTAGAAATTATTTAACTACAATTAACGGATGCGTGATCAACAAATTAAATTACTGCATCTTGCATCAGTGAGATCTTATAACATGACTCAGTACGAAATGGATGAAAAAAAAGCACAAAGCAACAGGAAAGCATATGCTCTATCATTGACACTGGATTGATGCAACACAAAAACAAGGATTTAGAATAACAGCTCACTACCAGTCCTGACGTGCGCTACCGTGCCGTGCCACTCAAGGAGACAAACTGTGGGAGGCAGGCCACGGTGGGTTCAAATGGCTCTGACCACTATGGGACTTAACTTCCAGGGTCATCAGTCCCCAGAACTTAGAACTACTTAAACCTTACTAACCTAAGGACATCACACACACCCATGCCCGAGGCAGGATTCGAATTTGCGACCGTAGCGATCGTGCGGTTCCAGAGTGAAGCGCCTAGACCCGCTGGGTCACTGCGGCCGGCTAGGCCACGATGGGGCTATAGCAAAGAGATCGAAGCTTAGGATGGAGCCCAGAGGCACCCCGATTTCCTGGATAAATGTGCCTCACAATTGAAAACCCACACGTAAATTGAAAACTCGGTCTCTTAAAAAACTCCTGAAGGAAATGGGACAGGTGGCCTTTCAAGCGCCCCTTGTGTAGCGTACAGGGGATACATCCTCCAGCGGGTTTCGTAGGCTTTCTCAAAATCAAAAAACACGGCCATTGTCTGCTATTTCCGCAGAAAATCGTTCATTATATAGATTGCAAAGTCACGAGATGGTCCACTGCAGAACGGCGCGCTCAGAATCCACACTGTGCAGTGATTAGTAAATTGCGAGACTCGCTTCAAAACGAATTTGATGAAAGAAATGGGGTAGTGGCTAGATGTTTTTCCTTACCGAGGCTAGGTATGGATATGACTGTAGCTTCGCTCCAGCGCCTGGGATACATGCCATCTGCCCAAACGCGAATGTACACATGAAAGGGAAACTGCCTGTCCGCAAGAGAAGCGTGCTGTAACACCTCAATGCGACCATCGTCCGACCTTGGGGCGGAAGATCGGCCTGTCTCTGTCATAGCAAAGGCAGCTTTGCAGTATTTACGATTCTGGGATGAGAAGGGCATCACTTCAAGCCCCTCCACTCGTTTCCGATGGAGGAAGGCGTTATGATGGTGGGTAGAGCTCTAAACAGAATAGCAGCCTAAGGTATTGAAAATAGCAATGGGGACCACAGTGGCATCACCTACTACGCTCAGGCCACAAACTGGGGAATGGGCCTTGGTCTCAGAAACCTGTCGGAAGTTGCACCGCGTGACAGAAGAGAAGAATAAGTAAATGAAATGCAGCTAGCTTTTTTGCTGTCCCAAAGAATACAACACTGCGCGTGTAACTGTTTATAACAAACAGAGTTCGCCATCGCAGCATGAGAGTTAATAACGCAGAGATCTCATCTCCATCTGTGAATTGCATCGTGAAACACCAGTACACAAAGAGATAAAGATGATCTGTGAGGAATGGAACATTCTGCGGCGGTAAGGATAATTTTTGTACGGTAATCTACCTGGTCATCACAAATGGGGAAATATTGTTCACGTAAGATCGCCAGGGAGCAGTAAAGCCTCCGATGGGCCTTAGAAAGCTGCCAATGGGGTTTAGACGTAGGTGGAGCAGTAGTCAGCAAATGGATAGCACACACAAAATGGTCGCTTGAGTACATGTCAGGGAGAATGCACTACTCGAGACGACAAGCAACTGCAGAACGAGAAGTCCATATGGGAATAGGTGTGCATGGAGTCTGAAACGGGCGTGGGTGCTGCAGTGTTGAGACAAATGAGATTCAGTTGATAGAGAAGGTCAGCCAAGAGGCACCTCTGCGTTACAACAATACTAATATGTCATGTCAAAACACAGCCAAATGTGTTACTTGTGGTATGGATGCTAACAAATGCTATTGCCCACCTCCTTCAATGCAATGGCGTCCATGCAGTGCCATTCCGAGAATGTCCCATGTACCTCCGATGAGCAGGTCATCCAAAAGATATGGCTGAAAGGAAAAGTACGTTACCCTGTCGGACGCAGGTTGTGGGATAGTCGAAAGCCCTGCATTTTATCATTTATTGTACCTTTCTTGCTATGCCTCACTCCATGATGGACATGGCTGTGCAGACTTTCGACCTCAAATTCGGCATTACAGTTGTAAAATCACCCAGAATCGTGGGAGCATTTCTGTCTCCTTCTCTTCCAAATGTGCAACAAACCACCGAATCATCGTCTCACCATGCTTCACGATAAGGAGGATGGAGAGGAAAAAATGAACACTCCCACAAAGACCTTACGTACCTTCAGCCAAACTAAATCTGAGTTTTCAACCGCAAAGGCTCTAAAAAGTCAAACGAAGACAAACGGTCTTCTTCTTCACCAACTCAGAGATCCTCTTCAACACTGTCATCACGTGATACCCTCACCCAGTCGACCTCCATTTTGCCAGTGACCACCGCCAACCATTTTTCTGCCATACAATCCGCAAGCTGACCAAGAGAGAATGCCGACGCCTCTGTAGATTACATAGAACAGGGTCCTTCAGGCTCTGCGTCCTGCAGCAGTGAGTCCTTAAGGCTAGCACTTGGCAGCTGCCGCAGTGACGGCCCTTCATTATTCCCCTTCTCCTCCTTCTCCACCATGACTCTCGTCTGTGGCATTAGATCCAACAACGAGTAATTATGGTTGCTCTTGGAATCACAGTGTCCACTTGTTTTCTGCCTCTAAGAATCAAAACTGCATCCTCGTGACTGCTTTAACCTCCCGCATTTCCTTTCAGTCCACTTTGACCTTCTGCCTGAGAATGGCATTCCATTTCATGCAGCTGTCATGCTGATCACCAGGATGATATTCATAGTCAAACCTTCTACTGAACACGATGCTCAAAGCTGTTTTAGTCCACATTTTCCTTCCTTACTTCGCCTTTTTTCTTTACAGAGTCTACACCTGTCCGTCATTTGGTGTCACCAGGGTTGACTTCGTCCAGCTTATTGGTCAACTCCCTCACCCCTTTTTGTTGCGTGTTCACTTTAATGCACACCATACCCTTTGGGGCTCTTCCGGAACCTGCCTTAGGCACTGGTAGCAACGCATTTGGTTTGGAATGTACGGTCACACTGTGACGACTTCATAACCAACTTTGACGTTTGATAGAAACACTACTCTACGAAACGTGACAAAAAGTGTGTGTGTAGGCACTTAGGTTTCATCAATCTCTTCCATTAAGCGACAGACTGTTTGACTCCTGTAAATTGTTAACAACTAATATGATAGGGTAGTGTAAATGGAATATTTCCCACTATTTCTGATATCCAAATTGCCTCAGCCCCCCCTTTGTCTCCAGCATTATCGGATAGGAACATAGCATTCCGAGGCGAGATGAAAATGGCCATGTGTTTGTTAGGAGACGTTTTTTCACCACACAAAAAGATAGTAACCACTTGAGGAAGACTGAGACAGGAAGCGTGTCTCGACTTTCACGATCAACAGCATACCTCCACTTGATGCTTTACTTCAGGTCGCAAGATTATAGGAGGCCGACAGTGGTATTTAGTATCATGATCTCTAATTAGGACACTGTGATCTTTTATGACCTCCGTGGCGGCCCCCGCAAGCCAGAGAGACGTGCAGGAGATCCCACACGGCGGCTACTATACGGTGCTTCATTCTGTACCTTTGTGGTTATAGTTATTACGTCATGGGAAGCGGACTAGGAAGTCAGGTTGATACGTGAAGTCTAACCAAGTGGGGGAGCCCCCTCTCTTGGAAAATGTATCAATAAAGAATACACATCAGTGTCTTACTAACCTTCATTTGAATTTCGTGTTGTGAGATCATTCCTCTCCAGCACTGCCTGAATCTTCTTCCCGCCATTTTTGTCAGCGTGTTGTGGGGAGGGTGGGAGCGAGGGTTGGGGATGGGGCATCTTCTGGTGGGTGGCGTTGTGCACCAGCTCAGTGGATCCCTGCACGTCAAGGTGAGCACACACACGGAAATCTCCCAACAAGACAACAGCCCATTCTGCAGCTGTGTAATTATGTAATTAGGAAATGTAGCTGCTGGATGTGTGCATTTCCAGCCAAATAAAAAGATCCAGCCCCTGAAAATCGAATTTTATGAATAAACAGTATATCCTCTGCTGTGTAATTGATATTGACTTCAATATCGTATCATGAGATCGTTCCTCTCCAGCACAGACTAAATCATTTTCCCGCCAGTTTCCAGATGTGGGAGAGTGAGGGGAATGGGGGATGGCTGGGGGATTTTCAAGTGGGGGATGGGTTAGTTTACTGATCAATTTATTTAATTAGTCAATTATTTGTTATCAAATGTGTGCCTGTATTAGCGAGGCGGAGGATGAGGGATTGGAGATTTCCAGAGGAGGGGGCGAGATGGATGGAGCAGGACTGATTACCCTAAGGCGGTCTTAAATCAACCCTCAGGGGATCATGAAGCACTTAGCAGAGCTGTAGGTTAAGGGGAAGGGAAGAGGTTGCATGAAGAGCACTAAGCAGAACAAGATCATACATCAATCAGCTGTCACAATTTAATTAATTTGCTGATAAATCTGATATCAAAAGTGGCGCACAACGTAGTTTACCCCACTGCTGACTATCAGTTGGTCAACAAGGGATTCATCCGACATCCAGAGCGAAAACGAATAGCGCGGATGATTTACCGACTCACGACCACGCCACATACTACTGCCCATAGGTTTAATCCACACTCTTCTACCGACTTGCCTACAACTATGAGACGAACCAAGAACTGGACAGGCTTAAATTGAAACGGTAAGTCGGTTGGAATCAGTCGTATTGTTGTACTCAGAGCATCCTCGCTTTTGAACTTTCCTATAATTATCGTTTCTTCAGTCACGTTGTTCGTCAGCTTTTAACAGCGAGTCTTGTTCCACTGCATAGTTTTGGTCGCAACACAGGAAATTACCACCAACTCACATCAGTTCAATCTTTACAACACGCCGAAGATGTGATCACTACCGATAACGCACTGAATTATCGTTTTCGATTATTCGGCATACAAGTTTTCTGGGTAGGGTACCGCGTCATAATGTAAAAATTACTGCTGCTGTAGAAAAACCAACGTTTCGGCCACGATTGCAGCGGCCTTCTTCTGGGTCACTGGCCGCTGCAACCGTGGTCGAAACGTTGGTTTTTCTCTAGTAGCAGTAGTTTTATACATTATAACGCGGTACCATACCCCGAAAACTTTTATGTCGACTGACTCTGGCCGCGGAAGCCTAAGCAATTATTTTTTCACTTATATTTTTCCTTTCACAAAATATCAATATTCAATACGCAATTTGTTGCTGTTATGAAAACATAGTAAAAGTAGTAAAGATAGTAGAACTGTCAAACTTAAAGTCACATTTTTTCTGAATAAATGTGGCAGCAGAACTGTCTTTTGTTGAGAGTTTCGTGCATAAATACCATATAGATCCCCGACCTTTTCGGTGAATTTACCAAAAATTTTCGTTCGCACACTCTTTGCCCTGACATTACAGGAAAAAAATTTCCAAGGTGCACTGGTTAAGGATATTCAGTTTGACGTTACAATATCACATTCACTAGAAACTACGTTAAATATTTTACATGTTTCATATAAGTTTCATTGTGTGTTTCAACACATAAAATTTCAGACATTTCTGTTTCTCAATTTATTACGCAGATTTCTTGGACAGGAACCTTTCTGCAGTCCATGGAAGAGATTTTTTTTCTAATTCGCAGAAAACTGAAATCTTGTCAGGGGCATAAAGTGTGTTTCAGTCTTTACTTAGAGATGTTACGCTTACACAACATTTGCAGACGAACAGACAGATCACTCTGAATTAGATTAAAGATTCTATTTTTAAAAATTCATTTGTCGTGGTAATGATTTTATTTCCTGGGCAAAACAATTAAAAACAGAAAGTGTGAAGCTTGATGCTGCGTCGAAAAGTCTTGCATAATACATTTGACGGGCTGCATTTCCAAGTTTCATTTACTTATCGGTGGAAGTTGGTGAGTCAGTATTACAAAGTGTTTCCTAGGCAAATGCAGCCACCCGTCCGAAAACATGACTGTTCTTGGGAACTGCTGTTGAAAATATCTCAGGTGATAACTCAGGAACTGTAGCTTCAACTCTCTACCAGAACAAGTCCAACCAGCAAGTAACACTGCACATAGAATGCAAGGCATCTCCTCTGGATGTTTTAGCCGCGACTTTAGCCGGGCCGGAGGACCAGCGCTGCCTCCTGTCGCTCAGTCACTCTTGACCTCCTTCCGCCGCGCCGCGCCGCCTCTCCAGAGAGCCCCCAGCAGGCAGCGCAGGCCGGCGTAGGCGGCCGCCAGCGCGAGCAGCAGCGTGGCCAGGGCGAGGGCGGCGACGTCGAGCAGCAGGTGCTGGTGCCAGGGCAGGGCCAGGGAGGCAGCGGCCGATCTCAGGTGCGGCGCCCCGCGGTGCCTCAGCACGTACTCCACCCAGTAGACTGCCTCCTCCAGAGGCGGCCGCGGCCGGTCCCGGAAGAGCGCAGACAGCTCCCTCATGCGCTCTCGGTAGCTGAAACAGCGCCAGTACAAGTGACGGCGTTCTACGAAAGAGAGGAGGCAAATAACTTTATATCTACATCTACATGTACATGGTTACTCTGCAAATCGCACTTAAGTTTCTGGCAAATGACTCACCTAAGCACCTTCACAATAATTCCCTATTACTCCACGCAGGCTGTTTAAAATGAACCAACGGCCTTGCCGCAGTGGATACACCGGCTCCCGTGAGATCACCTAAGTTAAGCTCTGTTCGGCGTGGCCGGCACTTGGATGGGTGACCATGCAGCCGCCATGCGCTGTTCCCATTTTTCGGGGTGCAATCAGCCTCGTGATGCCAATTGAGGAGCTACTCGACCGAATAGTAGCGGCTTCGGTCTAGAATACCATCATAACGACCGGGAGAGCGGTGTGCTGACCCCACGCCCCTCCTATCCGCATCCTCCCCTGAGGATTGACACGGCGGTCGGATGGTCCCGGTAGACCACTGGTGGCCGGAAAACGGGGTGCTATAGATCTCTACGTGCGAGTTCCGATTCTCCTTTTATTATGATGATCGTTTCTGCCTGCATAGGCTGGCGTTAACAAATCATTTCTCCATTCAGATGAGAAAGTTACTGACTAAAATTTGATGAGAATATTCCGTCACAGCGAAAAACGCCTTTATTTAAATGCTGTGCACCCCAGTTCCTGTATTATGCCAGTGATACTCTCTCCCCTATTTCTCGATAAAGCAAAACGTACTGCTCTTCGTTGAACTTTCTCGATGTGCGCCGTTAATCTTATTTGGAAAGGATCCCACACACTGCATCAGTACTCCAAAAGAGGACGGCCAAGCGTAGCGAAGGCAGTCTCTTCAGTAGAGGTGTTGCATCTTCTGTTCTGCCAATAAAACGCAGTCTTTGGTTTGCCTTCCCCACAGCAGTTCCTATGTGTCCTTCACAGTTTAAGTTGTTCGTAACTGTAATTCCTCGATATTTAGTTGAATTTACAGCCTTTAGATTCCTTTTATCACTCATGCTGATGGTCTAAGACTTTTATTATTTAGGGACAACTGCCAACATCCGCAACATAGAAAATTCTTTTGTAAATCCTTTTGCAATTTCTTTTGATCTTCTGATGATTTCGATAAACCATAAACCACACCACCATGTGTAAACAACATAAGTCGGCTGTTCAGATTGTCTCCTAAATCGTTTATATTGATGAGGGACAGCGGAGGGCGTACAACACTACTTTGGGGACCGCTATAAATCATTCCCATTTTATTCGATGACTTTCCGTCCGCTACTACAGACTGTGATGTCTCTGACAGGAAATCACGAAACAAGTCGCATAACACAGACGATATTCCACCACCACGCAATTTGATTACGAGCCGCTTGTGATGCACGGTGTCAAAAGCCTTCTGGAAATCTAGAAATATTGCCCGCATCTCGTGGTCGTGCGGTAGCGTTCTCGCTTCCCACGCCCGGGTTCCCGGGTTCGATTCCCGGCGGGGTCAGGGATTTTCTCTGCCTCGTGATGGCTGGGTGTTGTGTGCTGTCCTTAGGTTAGTTAGGTTTAAGTAGTTCTAAGTTCTAGGGGACTTATGACCACAGCAGTTGAGTCCCATAGTGCTCAGAGCCATTTGAACCCATCTAGAAATATTGTCGACAGCACTCAACACTTCGTATGAGTAAATAGCTAGTCGTGTTTCACGAGAATGATGTTTTCTAAATCCGTGTTGACTGAGTGCCAATAGACCGTTCTCTTAGAGATAACTCACAGTGTTCGAAGACAATACATGTTTCAAAATCCTGCTCCATTTCGACGTTAATGGTTGTTGTTGTGGTCTTCAGTCCAGAGACTGGTTTGATGCAGCTCGCCATGCTACTCTATTCTTTGCAAGCTGCTTCATTTCCCAGTATGTACTGCAGCCTACATCCTTCTGAATCTGCTTAGTGTATTCATCTCTTGGTCTCCCTCTACGATTTTTACGCCCCACGCTGCCCTCCAATACTAAATTCGTGATCCCTTGATGCCTCAGAATATGCCTTACCAACCGATACCGTCTTGTAGTCAAGATGCGCCACAAATTTCTCTTGTTTCCAATTCTATTCAATACCTCCTCATTAGTTATGTGATGCACCCATCTAATTTTCAGCATTCGTCTGCAGCACCACATTTCGAAAGCTTCTATTCTCTTCTTGTCTAAACTATTTATCGTCCACGTTTCACTTCCATACATGGCTACAGTCCATACAAATACTTTCAGAAACGACTTCCTGACGCATAAATCTATACTCGATGTTAACAAATTTCCTTTCTTCAGAAACGCTTTCCTTGCCATTGCCAGTCTACATTTTATATCCTCTCTTCTTCGATCATCAGTTATTTTGCTCCCCAAATAGCAAAATTCATTTACTACTTTAAGCGTCTCATTTCCTAATCTAATTCCCTCACCATCACCATTCCGTTATCCTCGTTTTGCCTTTGTTGATGTTCATCTTATATCCTCCTTTCGAGACACTGTTCATTCCATTCAGCTGCTCTTGCAGGACCTCTGACAGAATTAAAATGTCATCGGCGAACGTTAATGGTATGCATCTGTAATTTGAAGTGCATTAGGCCTTCTACCTTTCTTCGATATTGGTGTGACCTGTTCAACTTTCCAGCCTTTGTGTAAGAATCTTTCGTCGAGCGAGAGATTCTGTATGATAGTTTAGTATGGAGCTATTGTATCAGCATACCCTGAAAGGAATCTAACTGGTGTACAGTATGGATTGGGAGACTTGATTTATTAAATTTTCTAATGCGTACTGTTACACTGTACTGTGTATTTTCCTTTAGTTATTTAGCGTTGTAAGGGAAATTGCAGTTTCCACTAGTACAGTGGAAGCTGCAGCTTCCGCTAGAACGCTGGAACGAACAGTTTCTGCTAATATGACGAAACCAGCGGTTTATACTAGTATGTTGAAGCCTACTGATTTTACCAGTACATTCCAAACCGCAGTTTCTGCGAGTCAGACTGAATCAACATATTCTTCAAATGGTTCTGAGCATTATGGGACTTAACTTCTGAGGTCATCAGTCCCCTATAACTTAGAACTACTTAACCTTAACTAACCTAAGGACATCACACACATCCATGCAGGAGGCAGGATTCGAACCTGCGATCGTAGCGGTCGCGCGGTTCCAGACTGAAGAGCCTAGAACCGCTCGGCCGCACCGGCTGGCAACACATTCTCCAAAGGCAGTGGAACCCACAGTTACTGATAGCAGCATGGAACCATCCGTTTCTACTAGGTTGTTGGAACAGGCAGTTTCTGATATTATACTTGGTGATGGAGTTTCTGCTAACATGTCGGAACCCACAGTTTGTGTTAGTACATTGGAACAACACTGCCTTCCTGTACAACCTGAGCCGTGTGCGAGGTCAGCGCTTGCTACTTGGCCTGCTGCCTGTGGCTGTGTGGAGAGCCAAGATGCTGTGATGGAGGGACGGTAGAGGTGAGTGTCGGGCGGAGCCCTGGGGACCACGGAACCCGGGGCAGAGCGCAATCGTTTGTGCGCCAGCGTGGCCGGCTTCCCCCGCGTGCGCACGTTCCAGCAGCGGGCCCCGTGCGCTGGTGCACGACTCTGGGGCGGCCGTCTGACGAGCAGTCGGGGCGAGAATCTGCCCGGCTCGCTTGCCACACTCGGTCGAAGTCTGGGATCTGCCGCCATCTGTTTTGATAGTGAGCGTTCTTTGACATTTCTATGCCACTCGTTCCGGCCGGTGCCTTTTGTGTGATTACTGGCTGCTTCGTGTTCAGTTCCGCCACCCGTTTTGTAGCCCTGCTTTGATAATGCCTGTTTCTGAACTTTTGTCACGTATGATCAACCCTCTTCCTCGTAGGCAAACTACTGGACCTATTATAGCTGATCACTCTTAAACTAAAACGGCAAATACTGCAGGGAGATAATTCTTTTAGTGTTATTCACTTTTTAATATTTTAAAGGGTGTTGTGACCTGTATGTGTTCTCTTATTTTAACTGTTCAGCTTTTGTATATCAAGAAGAGAGTTCTGGTACCGCGCGCCGCGGAATTTGAACCCGCGCCAGACGTCATGGACATCGAAGAACCATAGCGGTCGCTGCACCGTAACCTGTGGCGGCGCGCGCCTCCTGGCCCTCTTTTAGTGTGGGGCCGCCACAGCGGAACACGTGGTCCCAGCGGCCAATAGCGGCGACCCCGATAGCGTACTTAAGCGCCGGCCACTCGTTCATCCAGTTCTCTTTGCCCCCTTCTCTCCCCCGCGTCCTTTTACGTTTCCCTCCTCTGCCTCCTCTCATTCCCTCTCGCGTCTGCCCTTCTCCCCCTTTATTAGTCCTCTCCCTCCTTGGTTCCCCCCCCCCCTTTTCGTTTTTTTTCCTCTCCTCCCTCCTTGTTTTTCCCCCTCCTGCAGGTCACCCCCTCCCCCCCCCCCATCTGCCTTTGGCTCGGGAGTGTCGTCTTTGTGCTGCCACTTTCGTGCAGTGTTCTACAGTGAGTGTTCTACAGTGCGTGTTTTACAGTGAATGTTCCGTGTTGTGTTTTTTGGGACTTGTTGCGAACGGCCATCATACTGTCGCTGGGTGTGCCTTTTATCTCTTGCGAACAGAAACCAGACTGTCGCCATGTGTTTTAATTGTGTGTCTACTATGTTACTTGTCTGATTCCCGTGTCTTTTATCTACATTGCCAACCCCTTTTGCTTTCTGTTTTAACTTTCCGCAATTTTACGCCATTTTACACTTTAAATCATCATTTTATCGCCTGTTTTTCCTTGTCTCTTTCTTCTTCCTTTATTTAAAAAAAGTCTGTAGGCTGTAGAGCAGCGTAGTAAGCTGCTGCCAGCCCGCCCCCTTCGGGGGGAATTGAAAATCAATAATGAAAAAAAAAAAGTTCATCCAGTCAGTCTAATCTCGCTTACGTCGGTTTACAACTCGCTTGCGCTAGACTGCTTTCTTCCTGGTTCGTGTACGAGTTTGTTTCCTTGTGACTCTGTTGTTCGGTCTTGTTGTATTCTTTCTGTCCTACGTTGGTCGTGTCCGTTGTTTTCCGTTGTGTTGTTGTTCGCGGGCCTCTCCGCGGGTCCCGCCGCGCCTTACGTCAGTGCTACCTCGCGACCGTCCTGGTCGCAGTTACAACAACCGTTGTGCGGAACCATTAGTGATTTTTAACTCTTGTGAAGTTTTAGTTAATAACTGCGAGAGTGATCCTTTGGACGTACTAAAGTTCTCGATACCTGTTAGCGTATTTAACTCAGATTCTCTAGCAGAACATTTGTTCACGGTTAGTAATCGGTAGCAGTTGCATTGCTCCCTGGATGGAGGTTTACATTGTCCGGCATGCCTGATTAATATGAAATTTTTTGGAGATCACGGTTTAGGTTTGGATGCTGTTAAATTTCTCCTGCCAGCTTCTGCTCTAGCCTTGAGTAGCTGTTTTCTGACATGAACCAGTTTCATCCCAGCTTTATTTGATCCTAAAATTGTCGGGCTTGGTCTGTAAGACCCACTATTATTTCATTCACTGAATTTATTTTCGTATGGTTGCCGGTTTGACTCGAGCGCTTTGTTAGCTTCCTGTAATATCCGAGAGAAAGCGTTCACTTCCTCAATGAGGTGTTATTTGCTTCCAAAAAGCGCACGGGTCTGCTAGACCCAGCCCGACCGTTGACCTTATTGATTTCTGCCAGTGCTGTCTCATTTTTATTTTGGTGTAATCTGTCATTTCATTACTTTTCGAACTATTTGTGAAGTCCCAAAACCGAATTATCATTATAATTAGTTCACAGTTTGAAATGGCAAGACAAAATTTTAATACGGTGAAATGTACAAAATTTCATATGAGTGTGAAATAGACGATTCTGACAAGAACCCAGACTGCGAAATAAACAGTGAGCATGACAGTAATAGTGAAATAAGTGGTGGTGAAGAGGAAGATGTTCAGTTATATTCCCCAGCATCGATGCACCTACTGTTGTTGAATCAGGTACACCTCCCATAACTGACTCAGATGCATCACCTATGCGATTTTATAAAGGAAGGAACGGACCAACTAGCTGGAGAAAAAGTTTTTTCCAACAAAGTGTTCGAACAAGACGTCAGAACATAGTTATCATCCATTTTCTTGGAAGCCTTCGAGCTGTGATGGATCTACATTCACCGTTCGAATCAATCTACTGGTTGATTTAGTTCTTGGATCAACTAATATCTATCGTCATTCAGTTCGAAACAAATCTTCAAGTGTCTCAAATATGCGTAGGCCTAGAAGTTTTGATGAATTGAAGTCCTATTTGGGCCTACTTTACTTAGCTGGAACATTGCATGGGGATAAAATGAATATCGAAGGCTTTTGCAGTACAGATGAGAACGGATTACAAATCTTTCCAGCAAGTATGTCATTGAAAAGGTTCAGATTTTTGACTCGTTGTATTCAGACGAGGAAAGAAAAAGCACCAGATAATCTTGCTGCCATAGGATTCGTTCTTGATATACCTGTCTCTAACTTCAACGCGTATTTTGCTTCATCAGAAAACGAAATGCACGTTCCGTACAGAGGTAGGTGCAGGTGGTTCACATTATATATGCCAAGTAAACGTAACAGTTGTGGGATCAAGGTTTTCATCCTGGCTTGGAAGTGTGTGCGGGTGCACAGCCACGTGGACCGTAGAAAAACAGTATAAGGCAGATGATGTTGTTTTGCGTCTTTTAAACTCAATAAAAGGGTCTGGAAGGAACCTGACAATAGATAATTGGTTTACTGCTTACTCAGTCATCAAAAAAGTACTACAAGAAAAGAATATTACTATTGTTGGTATGTTAAGAAGATAAGTCGGAAATTGCAGCTGATCTTTTATCCAAAAAATCTAAAAAAGTGTACTCAAGTAACTTTAGATTTTAGGAAGACCTCACATTACTCCCATATGCACCAAAACGAAACGACTCAGTACTGATTATTTCCTCAATGCATCATTCTGACACACTGGTAGTGTCAGCGGCGAAAAGAAGAAAACCAAGTATAATAATGTACTACAAAGGGCGACTTAGATGTCGTTGATGCTACGTTTGGTGAATATACTGTTGCTAGAATGACTAGACGGTGGCCTCTCCGTCTCTTTTTTCAGTCGTAGAGCATTGCATCTCTCGGCTACAGTATATTCAAAACAAACAAAAACATTTGAGTTAGAAGAGCATACCTCACAACCCTAGTAAATTGAATCAAATTTACTTTTATTTCCAGTTTACATAGATTTAGTACAACATAGAAGTATGTTCTTCGGCTTTTTTACAATTATTTTATGATTCAGAAAGTTAAAATAATGTCAATATAGGGTTAAGTAGTACCTGAACAAAATAAAAATATACTGTTTGTCACTTCTTATACGTGTTTTATTTAATGGGTCCCACAGACCCACTCCGACCATTGTTGAAACTATTTGTCGCCCGACCGCTCTAGGGTTAAAAGAGGTTTTATGTATGTCGCAGTTGATCTCAGGCCTTGTCGCTGTGGATCGGGTGCCCTAGGCCCACCACGGAGTGATGTGTGCCACCCGCAGGCCACATACACGTGATTTACTGTCGCATAACAAACCTCTTTCCGTACATTATTTTGCCTGAAATTTTGGAAGGATGAAGAGAATATATATATTGCACTGTTTAATAAGGAAATATGTAATACTGGAAGTGAGTAAATTTCGTTAAGAAGATTAGATTCCTTAATGTAAATGAACTTTGTTTTAGAGTTGCACTCTTTTAGTAAGAATAGATCTAATGCCTTAAATTAGTAAATTGCTTCTTACACAACTTTTCGAACATGATGCAAATTGGTTTCTTGGTGTAAATGAGCCTAATTGTAGAGTCACACTATTTTAACAAGAAAATATTTAATGCTTGAAATTGGTAAACGTCTTCTTGTATTTCTTCTTGTAATACTTTTGGAACCTAAGACACAATTTGGATTTAGGCCTACACTGTGGGTTAACTTTTCCTAATGTTGCACTCTTTCAATATGAAAAGAAACAAAGTTTGATTCTTGCAGCTAGTAAATGATTTTTGCCAGAAGAAAGTAACCAAAATTTGTAGTACATATATTTGCAGAATTGTAGTAATAAATTTGTGAAGATGTTATTTTGAAGAATCCAACGATGTTCAACTTGTTATCCAGTGCTTACATTGAGACCTGTGTCCTCTCATTAATTAACGTCCTTGTTAAACCCATACCACCATGGAAAGCACAGTATCTGCTAGTGTATTGGAATCTGCAGTTTTTACTGGCACAAAGAAACTTGCAGTTTCAACTAGCGCAATGGAACCCTTAGTTCCTGCTAGTGCATTACAGCACGCAGTTTCTCATAACACAGTGTCTTCCAGCACCCTGAATCTCGCTGTTTCTGCTAGCCCACTGGAAACACAACATTCTGATACTATATAATGGAACATACAGCTTCTGCTAGGTTGTTGGAACCCACAGTTTCTGTTGAAATATTTGAGATTCAGTTTCTTTTAATACGTTGAAACCCACAGATCCTCTTAGTACACTGGAATCTGCGGTTTCTTTCAGTAAGATGGAACCCACAGAAGCTGCTAAGACTCTGAATCTGCTGCTTCTGCTAACAGAATGGAATCTTCAGATTTTTATAGTACAGCCGAAATTTCAGCTGCTGTAATGGAAGCTTCAGTTTGTGCTAGTACATTGGAAAGTGTAACTTCTGCGAATACAGTGGATCCTGCAGTTTCTTCTTGTATGATGAAACCCACAGCTTCTGCTAGTACGATAGAACCCGCAGGTTTTATCTACATCCACAGTACTGAGTTTCTTCAAACGAGTAAGTGCAACTGTGTTGGTTGTATCATTTCCAGAGACAATCCCAGAACATGATGACAGGTGTGGGAACACTTCAACAACGCATGCGATCTTGAATTTCAACAGAAGACACAGGAGCGACATCATCAAGGTCATACTACTCCTTTTTACGTCCCACAACAGACTAAGAATTTTCATTACTTCCTTCACACAAGCCGCACAAATTTTCTTTTCATTTTTTTAATGAGAGATACGGAAGTGCAGCATAGCCTGAGTTTTTAAAGAGAATGTTTTTGTGCCATCAAGTTATCCAAAATTCACCGTTGCTACAAAACAATGTCGTACGAATCGCCTGAGAAGGTTAACCAATCTGAATACCACCGGCACCGCCCCAGGTCGGAAACGTTGGACCACAAAGCTGATGGTATGCAGATAAGAAAATAGTGTTACGTGTAAATTTACGTCATATTTAGATGCCAGTCTTACATTGTGTAGCGGAGGGTACTTCTGGAGCTAATACCATCTGTCGCCTTCCCTGCATTCGTAAATAGTCAGTGCAATGCACAGCTGTCGATAAGGGTCTGTGCTAGCCCTGACTTATCCGATTTTCTCGTTGGGTCCACAACGCGAGATGTGCTTGTGTGGGAAGAATCAACAGGTTTCCACATTCTTAGCGGATTTCTGAATTTCAAAGGTAAGAGTTTCTGTGTTGCATAGTAACATTCTCTGCACGACGCCTCTCGTTTAGCACCAGCCAGCGGAGTATGTTGAGCAACTTGTTAATGCTCTTGTCCCTACTAAACGGACCTGTGACGTAAGTCTCGGTCCTTCGTTGAATCTTCTTCCTCTGTTAGTCCAACCTGGTAGGGCTCCACGAACGGTGAGCACCACTCAAGAATCTGTCGAACCAGTGCCTCGTGAGGCATTTGTTTGGTGGACGCATCACACTTCCTGCCGATTCTTCCCACCAATCGCAGCTTGCACCTGCTTTTCACACAATCAGTTTTATGTGAGTGTTCCAGTTTAGATGGTTCCTAGATGTTTTATGGTTGGTTTCAGTGGCTTATATGCAGTAGTGTAATCGGACAGTAACATACCTATTTGTCTTCAAATGATCAGTTTGCCACATTTATTTACCCTCAGCGTCAACTGCCAGTATCCTTTACAGTAATCTGTACAGTCATCTGCAGCTGCCTACACTGTTCTGGCTTTGTAGCCCATAGACAACACAATTGTCTGCAAACAGTTTAATGGAGTTTCTGATATTATTAACACGATCATTTATATACAATATAATGAATTATGGTCCCATAGCCGGCGGGGTAGCTGCGCAGTCTGAGGCGCCTTATGACGGTTAGTGTGGCTTCCCGCGTCGGACGTTCGAGTCCTCCCTCGGGCATGGGTGTGTGTATTGTCATTAGCGTAAGTTAATTAAAGTTAGATTACGTAGTGTGTAAGTTTAGGGACCGAGGACCTCAGCAGTTGGGTCCCGTAGAACCTGTCATATTTTTTTAATGGTCCCATAGAATAGCGCGGTGTTACCACGTACTTTCTTTCCAGTTTGTCAGTTCCGTACTGTGGAGAACGATGTTTAGAGTTTCGTTTGCTAGGAAGTCCTGAATTCAGTCAAAAATCTCGTCCGATACGAATTGCACCGTATTTTGTTATATCTGCCAGACACTTGAGCGTGAATAGCAGTGTATTCTTGTAGATAGGCTGTTGGCGCCTGTCTCGGGATCTTCAGCTGACTGTCATTTACAGATTTTCTAGTCGTTTCGCCTGCATGAGTGACTGGCATCGCCAGAGGTTCATCCTCTAATTCTGGTGGCTGACCAGTTTCGAACCCGCTGCCAGAGGTAATACGTACAACGACATCTGAGAGCTTTTCGCTGATCATTACCGCTGTGCTTCTCGCCCTGCTACCTGCAACGATCGTTCGCTGTGGCACATTCCTTTGCCCAGAGACTTTCTTACACCTCTTGAAACTATTGCTATGTTTTTGAATTTCTACTGCTTCCGTAAACGAGTGGGCGTTTAACTCTTGTCCACAGTGGGAACCCCTGTGTCAGTAAATTTTATTGTGCGTTCGGCCTCAATCAGTGGATGCTCTGCAGTAGCTTGTTTCCTCGCCTGCCCCAACCTTTAATACTGTTTATTTTCGGTGAACCTGGTTCTAATGGATCTTCCAGGCATTGCATTACAAACTTTCCCACATGCACTCGGTATGTGGTATCTTCCCAACATTCCCCTTTTACTGATTTGAAGCACTCTTTGATCTTCTCGTTCTTTATAGCACGTTTGCGAAACATACGACCGATTATTTGTCTCACTCTGGGAGCGTGTGGTAGAATTGCCACCCCTGACCAGTAGCACGCCTCAGTGTAAATAGGCCCTGGGGCCTCATTCTGCAATGCCGTGTCATTGCAAGAAACAAAGGAAGAGCAACAGCTGTAATGATCAGGAAAAAGCCCTGAGACAATGTCAGCCAGTCGATGCAGCGAAATGACAGGAAAATCGTTAAACAAATGTTGGCAGAATGTCCTGAGACCGAAACTAACAGGCAGCAGGTTAACAAGTAATCAATAAACTATCAACAATTTCGTAGTATCATATCAGCAAACTGCAAAATCATCAAACGTTAGCGTCACTGTGATGGCAGCCTTATGAGTTAGCGATGGTGCCCCAAACACAGAGTGAAGTAATCTGGAGTCGTCGTCGAACTTGGCCACAGATTCATGAACTCGGTGCTCTGTCAGCTGTTACGAGGGCAGGGTGGAGGCCACACGAGGTCGCCGTTAATAGTGCCGTCACACTGTGTCACTGGCGAGACAGCCCAGAACTTCGAGCACACTCACGTGTCACGCGGCCAGATTTAGTAGAACGCGCCAGCTCGTCACGCGTGCTAGCCGCGGTGGCCGAGCGGTTCTAGGCGCTTCAGTCTGGAATCGCGTGACTGCTACGGTCAGAGGTTCGAATCCTGCCTGGGGCATGGATGTGTGTGATGTCCTTAGGTTAGTTAGGTTTAAGTAGTCCTAAGTTCTAGGGGACTGATGACCTCAGCTGTTAAGTCCCATAGTGCTGAGAGCCATTTTTCGTCACGCGTGCTCACCTGGTGTCGTTGATGAGGCTGTCCAGAGCGTCGCGCAGGCTGTGCTCCGTCAGCTGGCCCACGGTCAGGGTGAGGGCGACGCCGCGGCGGCTCATGGCGGCGGCGTTGTGGCGCTGGTCGGACCTGACAGGCACCACCAGCAGGGGCACCCCCGCCCACACCGCCTCCTGCAGGCCCAGCTGCCCGCCGTGCGTGATGAACGCCACCGTCTTGGGGTGGTCTGCCACACAAGTACAGTCACAGGGTATCATCGTCTCTCACTCTTGACTCGAAGGTGCCGAATACTGTCGACATGCGTACTAGCATTTCAACGCTGGACTCAAGTGATATTTGTGATAGACACCATCGGGGCTGAGAACGAAGTGCACGGATTGAAAAGGGTGTAAGACTGGGAAAGCAAAAGAGAGCCTAAAACTGAGGGTGAAAAGATATCAATAAGACTCTTTGATGACATTGTTACCGTCAGTGAAAGCGAAATTGAACTATAAGACCTGTGGAATGGAATGGACAAGTTAATGAATATAGAATTCAGCTTAAGAGAGAATGAAGAAAGAGGAAGTCATGAGAGGTAGCAGAAATGAGCTTATTATTCTAGTGATAAACTTCGTATTTACATAGAGATCATGAAGTGCAAGAAGTGAAGGAATTCTGTTACATTAGAAGCAAAATAACATGATGTACGAAGCAAGCGGGACATAGGAAGAAGGCTTGCCCAGGAAAGAAGGGAATTCTTGCTTGTAAGAAGTATATTAATAACAAGCATTGGCCTTAATTTGAACAAGAAATCACCCATTTCGTGGGCAGGTATTAGCGTACCTCTAACGAGCCGATCATCGGAGTATTTCCGCACCCCTCAGTTACAGTATTGTAAAATTAAGTGCAACAGAACCTAAATACGAATGAAAAAAGATTTTGGCCGTGAGCAGTCACACCGAGGTTGACATCATGTACTCTACTCGAAGAGCATTCCTACTACTCCCCAAATAGATTACTGAAATTTATAATATTTACGAAAGGAATGCTAGCTAGTTGAAAAACATGTGACATTTATGACAACGACATTTTTATTTCCAAAAGACATGAACGACATGGGACATAGCTCAACATGACATGTCGATTATATTTAAGCTCCCGTTTAATAAAATGAAGAGTGTATCGATGCGCTGTTGACAAAAATTCGAAGAGGGTGGTAAATTGAATCTACTTCTCACTTTAACTGTGGATAATGGGCTAGTACTGCAACTAATTCATTTGAAGTGTCTGTGAACTGCCAATCGGAAAGCTACCACCATATCTTTAAGACAGTGATTGCTGCTGTTGTAAGGGCACGTTGCAGTTGTAAAATTCGCTACTGCGAACTGCTCGCCATAAGCATCTAGAGGTCCAGAATGTGGTGACTGTAGTGAACCTCTGCGTCGGCTCCAAAAGCGAGTCTCCACCTCTTTCTCTCATGTGAATCTACCTTCGCGCCCTGAGTCTCGATCGAACTCTCCATGTTCAAGGCCACCGCCCGAATCCACTCACCGATTCTCCGACTATCCTTGACACTCCTCACACTCCTCTCAAGTCCGAAGAACAATCCACACGAGGCATGCACAAAGAGCTAAAAATCACCAGTCGAAAACGGTAGCGCACCAGTCGGCTATGTCTTTATGGATCGTGCAGTCTCCCTCGAGAAGATGTGCAAAAGCCGTTCCTCCAATCCTAACACATCTCATGGCGTTGAACAGGCAGTCACAGGTATGATTTCGGGCATAACAACCAGCGGCCCAATTAAAACACTGCTGTTATGTGCACTAGGGAAGGAGCGTGGCTTGGGTGCCTAATTGACCCCGAAAAAACGCAATGGGTATCCCGGCAACGTAGTGTTGGCCGTCATGCAATGCTGGCCCATTTCTGCCACTGAGGCGAAATCTTTTCACGAGCCTAGCTATGTTAATGGCATCTTGAGAATACCCGCAGAATTGGAGGACTGTACTCTCCCTGTTCGAAAACAGGTGGCCGGGTGTCGGGCCGTCGTCGTAAAACGTTCCGTTGCTGACCTCTGGGACAGTGTGACGTAGCCTGCTACAAAAGTGAAGGAAAGGCGAATCCAAAGGACTTCCAGTATTTCTAAGACTATATTCCGGGAGCACAATATTGTTTGGTGGTGAATAATGGACTGTGGGAAAACTTGAAAAAGAGGAGAATCGAAGCATTTGTTAATGACTGGTATTGAAAGATACTGAAACTCAGGAGGACCAATAAAATAGAGAATCGGCGAAGAGAGGAACATATGGGAACCATTGACTAGGAGAAGGGGAAGGATGATCGGACATGTGTTAAGACATCATGGAGTAACCCTCATAGCACTAGGTAAGCTGTAGAGGGTAAAAACTGTAGGGAGAAACAGATATTGCAATACATACAACAAATGATTGAGGATGTAGGTTGCCAGTGCCACTCTGACGGCACAGGAAAGGAATGTGCGGCGAGCTGCATCAAACCATTCAGAACACTGGTGTCTCAAGAAACAATCGCTACCAAACATTTTATAGATAGTCTCTTAAGGAAAGTAGCGCTATCAATAGTATCACAAGATAGTGGTTACTTCTTTATGGATATTTTAGCTTTCTTTTCATTGTTACATCACACACGATATATCTCTCTTGCCTTCATGCCCTCCAAAATTATGGAAAAAATATTTCCATCTCAAATTAAACAAAAAGTAATCGAATCATTAGTCCTGCCAAATTTTTATTACTGTGATGCAGCTCAACATGGTACATGTAGTGGAAGACGAATCGAGGGAGCTACGAACGCTTATGTAATATACGTGTGCAACATTCGTACTTTGATCAAATCAGCCCTTCCTAAAGTCAGGTTCGATGCGACTGGATATGCAATATGATTTTCGCATGCAATACCATAACGGATAAAAGAGGAATCTTGGCTATATTTCCGCATAATATGAAATCTTCCTTCGTCTCCTTCTCTATTCACCCATACGACTAATAGAACCAACTACCCTGTGACATTTATCCTGATTGAAACTAGTCTGCATTCAAAGGGAGATTAGAGCTTTCCCTCTTATCATCGCCGTAGCATCTCTTTCTGCACATGCAGGCTGTTTCCTTTCTGTCAAACATGATACCAGTACCCTTTCCGCAGTATACAGTACATATATATGCTTTCCTCAACCTATCTATTTCTGTTTTGCTTTCTCCATCTCATCCAATAATCCCATTATTTATCGCCCTTTGTCTGATCCGTCAACTCTCCACCATTTACTTCTTCTCCATTGTTACCTCACATTTCTGTTAGATGTTACTATTCATATTCCATTAGAAAGTAATGAGGTAATTACTTCATCTTAATAAGATAGACATTCCGGCCATAAGTTGACAACAGCGTGCTACAAGACACATCTAGCCAAATAACTTTCTTACATAGGCCTGTAGGCCATGTCCTATGGCTTTGTCATCTAATTTTCCTATTGCAGTCATTTGCATCTCTGATCTGTGGTTTTGGAATTCGATACCGCCCTGAAATTCGATGCTTATGGAGCGCCCTTCGTGTTGTTTTGGTGCTGACAGTGTTCGCGAGTGCGACTTACAGACCTGCAATCCTGCATGACTGTCTGTCACGATCACTCAGCTTACAGTTTCGTCCGTCTTGTGACACAGAGGATTACCTTTTCTCCTCGCTCACTGTTGTTGTTGTTGTTGTTGTGGTGGTCTTCAGTCCTGAGACTGGTTTGATGCAGCTCTCCATGCTACTCTATCCTGTGCAATCTTCTTCATCTCCCAGTACCTACTGCAGCCTACATCCTTCTGAATCTGCTTAGTGTATTCATCTCTTGGTCTACCTCTACGATTTTTACCCTCCACACTGCCCTCCAATGCTAAATTTGTGATCCCTTGATGCCTCAAAACATGTCCTACCAACCGATCCCTTCTTCTAGTCAAGTTGTGCCACAAACTTCTCTTCTCCCCAATCCTATTCAATACCTCATCATTAGTTACGTGATCTACCCACCTTATCTTCAGCATTCTTCTGTAGCACCACATTTCGAAAGCTTCTATTCTCTTCTTGTCCAAACTAGTTATCGTCCATGTTTCACTTCCATACATGGCTACACTCCATACAAATACTTTCAGAAACGACTTCCTGACACTTAAATCTATACCCGATGTTAACTAATTTCTCTTCTTCAGAAACGATTTCCTTGCCATTGCCAGTCTACATTTTATATACTCTCTACTTCGACCATCATCAGTTATTTTACTCCATAAATAGCAAAACTCCTTTACTGCTTCAAGTGTCTCATTTCCTAATCTAATTCCCTCAGCATCACCCGATTTAATTTGACTACATTCCATTATCCTCGTTTTGCTTTTGTTGATGTTCATCTTATATCCTTCTTTCAAGACACTGTCCATTCCGTTCAACTGTTCTTCCAAGTCCTTTGCTGTCCGTGACAGAATTACAATGTCATCGGCAAACCTCAAATTTTTTACTTCTTCTCCATGAATTTTAATACCTACTCCGAATTTTTCTTTTGTTTCCTTTACTGCTTGTTCAGTATACAGATTGAATAACATCGGGGAGAGGCTACAACCCTGTCTCACTCCTTTCCCAACCACTGCTTCCCTTTCATGCCCCTCGACTCTTATAACTGCCATCTGGTTTCTGTACAAATTGTAAATAGCCTTTCGCTCCCTGTATTTTACCCCTGCCACCTTCAGAATTTGAAAGAGAGTATTCCAGTTAACATTGTCAAAAGCTTTCTCTAGGTCTACAAATGCTAGAAACGTAGGTTTGCCTTTTCTTAATCTTTCTTCTAAGATAAGTCGTAAGGTTTGTATTGCCTCACGTGTTCCAACATTTCTACGGAATCCAAACTGATCTTCCCCGAGGTCCGCTTCTACCAATTTTTCCATTCGTCTGTAAAGAATTCGCGTTAGTATTTTGCAGCTGTGACTTATTAAACTGATAGTTCGGTAATTTTCACATCTGTCAACACCTGCTTTCTTTGGGATTGGAACTATTATATTCAAGTCTGAGGGTATTTCGCCTGTCTCATACATCTTGCTCACCAGATGGTAGAGTTTTGTCATGACTGGCTCTCCCAAGGCCATCAGTAGTTCTAATGGAATGTTGTCTACTCCCGGGGCCTTGTTTCGACTCAGGTCTTTCAGTGCTCTGTCAAACTCTTCACGCAGTATCTTATCTCTCATTTCGTCTTCGTCTACATCCTCTTCCATTTCCATAATATTGTCCTCAAGTACATCGCCCTTGTATAAACCCTCTATATACTCTTTCCACCTTTCTGCCTTCCCTTCTTTGCTTAGAACTGGGTTGCCATCTGAGCTCTTGATATTAATACAAGTGGTTCTCTTCTCTCCAAAGGTCTCTTTAATTTTCCTGTAGGCAGTATCTATCTTACCCCTAGTGAGACAAGCCTCTATATCTTTACATTTGTCCTCTAGCCATCCCTGCTTAGCCATTTTGCACTTCCTGTCGATCTCATTTTTGAGACGTTTGTATTCCTTTTTGCCTGCTTCATTCACTGCATTTTTATATTTTCTCCTTTCATCAATTAAATTCAATATTTCTTCTGTTACCCAAGGATTTCTATTAGCCCTCGCCTTTTTACCTACTTGATCGTTTGCTACCTTCACTACTTCATCCCTCAGAGCTACCCATTCTTCTTCTACTGTATTTCTTTCCCCCAATCCTGTCAATTGTTCCCTTATGCTCTCCCTGAAACTTTCTACAACCTCTGGTTCTTTCAGTTTATCCAGGTCCCATCTCCTTAAATTCCCACCTTTTTGCAGTTTCTTGTTTCAATCTGCAGTTCATAACCAATAGATTGTGGTCAGAATCCACATCTGCCCCTGGAAATGTCTTACAATTTAAAACCTGGTTCCTAAATCTCTGTCTTACCATTATATAATCTATCTGATACCTTTTAGTATCTCCAGGATTCTTCCAGGTATACAACCTTCTTTTATGATTCTTGAACCAAGTGTTAGCTATGATTAAGTTATGCTCTGTGCAAAATTCTACAAGGCGGCTTCCTCTTCCATTTCTTCCCCCCAATCCATATTCACCTACTATGTTTCCTTCTCTCCCTTTTCCTACTGACGAATTCCAGTCACCCATGACTATTAAATTTTCGTCTCCCTTCACCACCTGAATAATTTCTATTATCTCGTCATACATTTCTTCAATTTCTTCATCATCTGCAGAGCTAGTTGGCATATAAACTTGTAATACTGTAGTAGGCATGGGCTTTGTGTCTATCTTGGCCACAATAATGCGTTCACTATGCTGCTTGTAGTAGCTAACCCGCACTCCTATTATTTTATTCATTATGAAACCTACTCCTGCATTACCCCTATTTGATTTTGTATTTATAACCCTGTATTCACCTGACCAAAAGCCTTGTTCCTCCTGTCACCGAACTTCACTAATTCCCACTATATCTAACTTTAACCTATCCATTTCCCTTTTTAAATTTTCTAACCTACGTGCCCGATTAAGGGATCTGACATTCCACGCTCCGATCCGTAGAACGCCAGTTTTCTTTCTCCTGATAATGACGTCCCCTTGAGTAGTCCCCGCCCGGAGATCCGAATGGGGGACTATTTTACCTCCGGAATATTTTACCCAAGAGGACACCATCATCACTTAATCATACAGTAAAGCTGCATGTCCTCGGGAAAAATTACGGCTGTAGTTTCCCCTTGCTTTCAGCCGTTCGCAGTACCAGCACAAGAAGGCCGTTTTGGTTAATGTTACAAGGCCAGATCAGTCAATCATCCAGACTGTTGCCCCTGCAACTACTGAAAAGGCTGCTGCCCCTCTTCAGGAACCACATGTTTGTCTGGCCTCTCAACAGATACCCCTCCGTTGTGGTTGCACCTACGGTACGGCCATCTGTATCGCTGAGGCACGCAAGCCTCCCCACCGACGGCAAGGTCCATGGTTCACTGTATACGGTATAAATTTTCGTAAGATGCTTCTTGAAGTAACGAACACTCCGTTCTTGGTCACGGAGATATGCAACATGGAGCACCGATAACTTGATCGTATTCGATTTTTCTTAGCTTCCACATAATGTACTCGCAACTACACAGAAGACTGTTCTTATCATGGCTGACACACTGCACAGATGTCGTTCACAGTCACACACAACAGCGTAGCTTCATCTGCATTTACGTTGTAGGATGCCTTTCTGCTGATATTTCCGTGTTCCCTCCCCACTGTCGCAGCAGTTCTACACATCATCTCACCTACTCCTACCGCTAGACTGTCTTCTGGACTGTCATGAATGGTCGTACAAACCCTGATGTTTCCATATACATTCTGCAAGGTGCTTATGGTGTCTGGTGTGGGGTTCTGCGTGTACCACTGTCAGTTCCTCCATTTGCGTCGCTCCCACGAATGGTGCGTGGGAGGAAGAACTGTTACTAAGTCTCGTATTGTGCACTAAGTAGTAAAAATATATCTATATGGTCCCCTCGCGAGGTATAGGTATGAGGAAGCAGTAAACTGACTCTTCTAAAAGTTCGCTTTCGGAATTTGAAAGTAAACCACAAAGTGACGCGCAATGCCTTTCTTGTAGCATCCGCCACTGGACCTGGACGAGCACTTAAAAAACGCTTTCGGGTTTATTATACGAATCCGTGGGTCTCTACTTTGCCTAACAATTCTGTCTGGTTAATATCCTATACCGAGGAGAAATATTTGAGCACTAATAACATTTGTTTCCTATACGTTTTGCATGCCACCCCACTAGTGCTATGAGGGTACTTGGATGTCTTACCAAAAAGCTTTCTTTCCGTACACTAACTTTTATATGCATGGAGTTTGGTTTAAGTTTCCCTCGGTGCTCCAAAGCTGTGTAGCAACATACACACATAACATATATACTGATAAGGCAGAACATAACGACCACAGCCCACCGCGAGGGTGAATACCTACTGGTGGTGGTGTGAGTAGCTGACGCAGTAACCGAACAGTGTTACCGGACGAGACGCGAATGAGTAATCATTATAGTAAAGGTACTGGCCGCGATAGCAGAAATCCACTCATATAAGCAGTTTCGTCGAAGGACACAATGTTGTGGTTCTGAGGCTGGGAACGAATATCTCTGAAACGGCGAAACAGGTCGCCTGTTGGAGTACTATTGTCGTGAGCACCTATGGAAAGAGATCGAAGGAAAGTGGAATAACGAATGGGCTGGACGACCACGTCTCATCACAGAACATGATGTCGGAGGGTAGGCAGAGATCTGTGGCGTATCTGACCAGTACACTGCTGATGCAGGCGCAAGTGTTACGGAACACCGTTCAAAGGCCATTGTTGAACATGGGGCTCCACATCACACGACCCCTGTGTGTTCCCGAGTTGACTCAACGACATCGTCACTTTCGACTGCAGTGGGCAGAGCATCACTGAGTTTTCACCATGGATCAATAGAAATGTGTCGCCTGTCGCATGAGTCGAATTTCTTGCTGTACGAGGTCGACGGCTGAGTACTTATACGCTGTCGTTCAGGCGAATGGCTGCACGAAACGTGCACAGTGTCACAGATGCAGATTGGTGAGGGTAGAATTGCGCTGTGGGACACCTTGAGTTGGGGTTTCATAGGATCTGTGGTGATAACTGAAGGCACCATGACAGCGCTGAACTACCTGGAGACTATTGCGGACTGCCTGAAGTATCTTCCAGGAGGATAACTGTCTGTGTTGCAAGGTCAGGACTGAGCAACACTGATTTAAGGGGCATTACGATGAACTCGCATTGATGTCGTGGTCAGAAAATGTGACTGAACTGTACCCATTTGAACATAACACGTATCAGTTGTGGGCCGGTAAACAACTATCCCATAATTTGCAGGAATAGCTTTACCTATGTCTATTGTCTTCGCACAGTGGACCAGCACACAAACAGATGTTCATAATACTTCGGCTCATCGGTGTACGTACATCGATTTTTAAATAGAACTTGTAATCCTGGCTGCTACGAGCTGACAGGTCCCTGTATGCACAGGGGGACAGGGGTGAGAAAACAGCTGATGCACAAAACTGGGCTATATCTGTGGTATCATACAGAGATCGCATTGCCACACCAAAGTTGGCACCGTCAGTGGGTGTGACACACAGCAATGAGGGCCCACTGCAGTCTGCAGCGATGTATGAGAAGGGCTAGTGAGCTGCGCCCTCACACAGAGGTCAATGTAGTGTCCAGCTAGCAAAGGCTCTGCCAAGTTCGAGATGTCAGCTAAAGCTATCGACATCTTCATCTAGGACTAACAAGTAGTTAAAGCTTCAGATGATACTGTATGGTTGTTAATGTCGAATATTGTAGAAGAGTCTGTTAATAAGTGGGTCAAGTGATAGATTGCTAGTCCGTGAGTGTGGTGAATTGTGGAGTACTGCTGTGGCAAAGAAGTTTGTCGAAGGAAATCTTTTACATACTTGTGTAATGAAGTGATCTAATATTTCACGTGTTCTGGTCTGACGACCATTGTCCCAGAGAAATCAAAGAACCCACAATTGTGTCTGGACGAATGTACTCGTAGTTCCGCCTGGTAACAACAATATCCTGTACAGGCCTGTGAGCAGGGCCGGCACACGCGCAGCGCAGCTGTCGGACTCACGGAGGACGTCGTTCTGCGGCAGCCAGTCGGAAGTGCGCACGTTGGGCGGCAGCGGCGGCAGCAGCGCGTGGTCGGCCCTCCAGAGCACCTGCTGCGGCAGCGACGCGAACGCCCGCAGTATTCCGCGCAGCTGCTCCCCGGGCAGGCTGTCCACGCGCAGCAGCGTGCCCATGCTGAAGTACACCACGCCGCGATCGCTCGAGTCGAAGAACTGCTGCAGCTCCTGTTACCACCACAACACTGAGACTGCACCAACCACACCCCACGTAACGAAGATACAACAATTATCTACATTAGCATTGTTTCTCTTGAGACACATGACGGGATATAATCTCGAAACTTTCTGTTTACCTGGAAATGAGGCGGCGAAAATTTCGAGAATTTGTTACTCTTTCGCGACACATTCAGTTACAGGCAGCTGTTCTAAGAGTCCAAGTACATGAAAGGGACGCAGTAACTGGGAATGAAGTTTGAAAGGATCGCAGGCTATCCCAAATGTTTCTGTATAGCAGCCAGAGGTTAAAGAGAGAAAACAACCAACGAGGAATTTGGAAACACTCTAAAGTTCAGATAGGAGAAATAAAACATTTGAGCTTTGGAGATGAAATCGTAATTCTGTCAGAGATTGCAAACCACTTGGAAGGTTAGTTCAGTGGAACACATAATGGCTTGGAAAGAGATGGGAAGATGGATGGCAGCAAAAGTTAAAAAAGAGTATAAGAGTGTAGTTCAATTAAATCAGGTGGTGTTGACGAAATCAGATTTGGAAATGGGTCACTAAAACTAGCAGATCAGCTTTGTTTTGTGGAAGACAACAACGTAAAATGGGACAAGTACAGACATTACAATATGTAACCTGTCAAAAGAAAGAAAAACTTTCCTCAGAAAAATAACACATTTGCGAAAACTTATTACATAAAAGTGAATGACGAACAGTGGAGAAGTGTGACATAGTTATCTCTAAGCGTTTGTCTCCAGTGTCGTCTTGTGTTGGAGTGAAACATAACCTTTTGAAGGCATACTGAATCGAGATAGAGGGGAAAAGACCCTTACGGCAAAAACTGACTTGTAGATCCTGCACTGAGGTACAAGGAAAAAATAAATTTATTATGGAGAGACGAGAATGGGGCGAAGAATTTTAGGAGACCAACACTTCACTACAGTAAACACGCTTATATGGTGTAAGTGGTTGTAGATACCCAGATATGAAGGAATCTACTCAGGATGGACTAGCATGGCCAACTTCATTAAACTAGTCTTCGAAACTGAAGACCCAAACAACAACAATTTTGTTACAACTATCAGAGGCATCAAATGCAACAAGCTCATCCAAAGAGCTTCGAATAAGCGATAGACGGTGTTGACATGCTACTTAAAGATCACACCAAGAAAATTTTATACAAATTTGATTTGCGCAGAATAGTTACGTTTAATGCTAAAACACTTTATACAACGAGTTCTACGAGGTGCATTCAAGTTCTAAGGCCTCCGATTTTTTTTTTCTAATTAACTACTCACCCGAGATCGATGAAACTGGCGTTACTTCTCGACGTAATCGCCCTGCAGACGTACACATTCTTCACAACGCTGACGCCATGATTCCATGGCAGCGGCGAAGGCTTCTTTAGGAGTCTGTTTTGACCACTGGAAAATCGCGGAGGCAATAGCAGCACGGCTGGTGAATGTGCGGCCACGGAGAGTGTCGTTCATTGTTGGAAAAAGCCAAAAGTCACTAGGAGCCAGGTCAGGTGAGTAGGGAGCATGAGGAGTCACTTCAAAGTTGTTATCACGAAGAAACTGTTGCGTAACGTTAGCTCGATGTGCGGATGCGTTGTCTTGGTGAAACACCACACGCGCAGCCCTTCCCGGAAGTTTTTGTTGCAGTGCAGGAAGGAATTTGTTCTTCAAAACATTTTCGTAGGATGCACCTGTTACCGTAGTGCCCTTTGGAACGCAATGGGTAAGGATTGCGCCCTCGCTGTCCCAGAACATGGACACCATCATTTTTTCAGCACTGGCGGTTACACGAAATTTTTTTGATGGCAGTGAAACTGTGTGCTTCCATTGAGCTGACTGGCGCTTTGTTTCTGGATTGAAAAATGGCACCCACGTCTTATCCATTGTCACAACCGACGAAAAGAAAGTCCCATTCATGCTGTCGTTGCGTGTCAACATTGCTTGGCAACGTGCCACACGGGCAGCCATGTGGTCGTCCGTCAGCATTCGTGGCATCCACCTGGATGACACTTTTCGCATTTTCAGGTCGTCATGCAGGATTGTGTGCACAGAACCCACAGAAATGCCAACACTGGAGGCGATCTATTCAACAGTCGTTCGGCGATCCCCCAAAACAATTCTCTCCACTTTCTCGATCATGTCATCAGACCGGCTTGTGCGAGCCAGAGGTTGTTTCGGTTTCTTGTCACACGATGTTCTGCCTTCGTTAAACTGTCGCACCCACAAACGCACTTTCAACATATCCATAACTCCATCACCACATGTCTCCTTCAACTGTCGATGAATTTCAATTGGTTTCACACCACGCAAATTCAGAAAACGAATGATTGCACGCTGTTCATGTAAGGAAAACGTCGCCATTTTAAGTATTTAAAACAGTTCTCATTCTCGCCGCTGGCGGTAAAATTCCATCTGCCGTACGGTGCTGCCATCTCTGGGACGTATTGACAATGAACGAGGCCTCATTTTAAAACAATGCGCATGTTTCTATCTCTTTCCAGTCCGGAGAAAAAAAATCGGAGGCCTTAGAACTTGAATGCACCTCGTACATAAATATGTGACGTTAACGAACAAAACCACGGCACACACTACTGCAATAAAAGGTAATTCCGGGGAGCTATAACATCAAAATTAATGGAACTCGTACATCAGTAAAAATGGAAATGAGTGAATACTGCAATAAGTCCCAAATTCAGATCTTAAAGAAATATTTATCTGGAAATCCTGGTCTTCTGTAAATTCAATGTGTGCAACACAAGTCCTCAGTTCAGTCTATCACAGTTCAGTCCGGCATTGATACTAACGAGAACAGACAGAACGTCGAAATACTGAATTCTATATTCAAGAAAACAGTGTTGTACAAGAGAGTCGTACTACTACACTATGTGATCAAAAGTATCCGGACATGCTGGAATTCAATATGCTGTTGGCCCACCCTTAGCCTTCATGACAGCTTCCACTCTCGCAGGCGTACGTTCAGTCAGGTGCAGGAAGGTTTCTTGGGGAATAGCAGCCCATTCTTCACGGATTGCTGCGCTGAGGAGAGTTATCGATATCAGTCAGTGAGGCCTGGCACGAAGTCAGGGTTCCAAAACATCCCAGTGGTATTCTATAGGTTTCAGGTCAGGACTCTGATTAGGCCAGTTCGTTACAGGGACGTTGTCGTGTAACCACTCTGCCACAAGCCGTTCATTATGCACAGGTGCTCGTTCATGTTGAAAGATGCAGTCGCCATCCCCGAATTGCTCTTCAACAGCGGGAAGCAAGAAGGTGCTTAAAACACCAATGCAGGCCTGTGCTGTGATAGTGTCACGCAAAACAAGAAGGGGTGTAAGCAACCTCCATGAGAAACACGACCACACCATAACACCACCGCCTCCGAATTTTAATGTTGGCACTACACACGCTGGCAGATGATTTTCACAGGGCATTCTCCATACCCATACCCTGCCATTGCATCGCCACATTCTATACCGTGATTCGTCACTTCACACAACGCGTTTCCACTGTTCAGTCGTCCAATGTTCACGCTCCTTACGCCAAGCGAGGCATCGTTTGGCGTGATGTGTGGCTTATGATTAGCCTCTCGAGCATAAAATCCAAGTTTTATCACCTCCCACCTAACTGTCATAGTACTTAAATGGATCCTGATGCAATTTGGAATTTCTTTGTGATTGTCTGGATAGATGTCTGCCTATTACACATTACGACCCTCTTCAACTGTCGGCAGCCTCTGTCAGTCAACAGAGGAGGTCGGTCTGTACGCCTTTGTACTGTACGTGTTCCTCCACGTTTCCACTTCACTATCACATCAGAAACAAAGCACCTACGGATGTTTAGGAGTGTGGAAATCTCGCGTACAGACGTATGACACAAGTGGCGCCTAATCACTTGACCACGCTCGAGCCGGCCGCGGTGGCCGAGTGGTTCTAGGCGCTTCAGTTCGTAACCGCGCAACTGCTACGGTCGCAGGTTCAAATCCTGCCTCGGGCATGGATGTGTGTGATGTCCTTAGGTTTGTTAAGTTTAAGTAGTTCTAAATTCTAGGGGACTGATAACCTCAGATGTTAAGTTCCATAGTGCTCAGAGCCATTTGAACCACGCTCAAAGTCCGTGAGTCCCGCGGAGCGCTCCATTCTGCTCTCTCACGATGTCTGACCATTGAGGCAGCAGCAGGTGGCAGCACAATGCACCTAACATGAGAAAGTATGTTTTTGTGGATATCTGGGTACTTTTTGTCACATAGTGTGTATGGCTGTATAACTGGTAAAACAAATAATAGACACTGAAGCACTGCATCTAATGAAAAATAGTTAAGCATTCTTAAATTTCATTCTACAGAAGCACCCATGGAATCCATTCGACATTTTAAATTACTCTCTTACGTAGCTGAAATCCAAATTCCAAGCCGTCTGTGCCATCATTAGCAGAACAATGGGCCATAAAGTACAAAAAGAAACCATCTTGAAATTCTACAAAGGAATGGCGGTTCCGGTGTTATCCTACGAAAGCAAAAGCTGGATTAGGACAGAAAAAAAAAAATCGAACAGCAGAGATGAGGTTCCTAAGACGAAGGGCTGCACAAGAAGGGATCTGATTAGAAACGATGATATTACAACAGAATTAAACATTTTCAGCATGGATGAAAAAATTCAAAAATACCGTGAAGATTGGAAACAGGACGTCATGAGATTATCCAGTCACAGAATTCCTCAGAAGATCTTGAACTATAACATGAATGGGAAAAGAGATATTGGAAGGCCTAGAAAAATATGGGAATGATTCTGTTTGTGAATTCGTAACAGGCAACAGTCTAATTCTTGAAGGGAAAATGATGATGATGATGGTGTGATGGCCTAGCTCATATTAGTCAGGTATATCTCAGAAATCTAAAACATTGGTATGACGGGCAAAGAGCGCACGTTCCTTCTCTCTGAAGTCAGGTGAAATGACGCTTGTACAGCACTTCAGTGTAGTATCATAACCTTCATACGTTTATGCGAGCTTTCAGTATATTCTACACTTGGCTTTACAGTGTTCTTGGAGGAGAGTATACTTCTCTCAGAGAATCATTAATGCTTCTTTTTCTTATTTTTTCTCATATATGTTTTTATAAACAGTACATACAGGTAAAGAAATAAATTTCGTTTTCATAGATCTCTGAAAGGGTTTCGAAACTGATTTTTTTAGGAAAAGTAGCGTATCTTTTAATATTCTTAATATATTACCTTGTATATTTTTACATTTGCTTGATGAATTTTCTTACGTTTCGAAAGCACGAGTGACTGGAACTATCAGACCTCATCCGCCATTGCTGGTGGTGGACTGTCCAAGAATGGCGGGCGAAGCTTTGACAACTCCAGCCACTTGTGCTGGCAAAATATCAGAAAAATCATCAAACAATCGTCGGCCGGAAACCCGAGACAGACGCCAACAAGCAGCTTGTCAACAAGTGGTCACGAAAGCCTTAACAATTTCGTTCTTACTATACATAATTGATTTATCGTGTAGTATATCACCACACTGACACTGGCAGTGCTGTGAGCTGGGAAGTGCCGTTGTAGAGGGCCATAAGGAAAGGCAGAGTTGCTCACATAGTAATCTCGCTTAGTGTGCTAAATGTCAGTTCTCTTTGAATGTGGATAAACGAAATATAACGTCCATAACAAAGAGAAACAACCAGAGAGTGTACTATCACATCTTTAGCGGTAACATTCCAGAGCCTCATTGCAATAATTAGGGTTAATGAAGAATGGAAGAATTAGGTTCATTGGGAAGGTTGTGAGGAAGTGAGATGCATCTGTTAAATGAACGACATAGCAGATGTGTACTCTAAGGTTTCGAATCTTCAGCAAGTAGTCACAACATCACTCATAAGGACCACATACGAGATGGTGGAGTGAGAAATTCTGGATATATACTTCAACATTTCGGGTCTTCAGCAAGTATTCACGACAGCACACGTGAAATTAATTCAGAAATTCTTGGTTGTATTGTAACGGGGCGGTACAATCCATACAAAAATGCAAAGCAGATATCAGGAAACCTAAACCAAATGGGCCTCTCTGGAACAAAGAAGTTGCTCTGGCGAAACAGAAAGAGATATTTCGGTCGGGCACAGATGGTGACGCGAATCTGTTGTTGTTGTGGTTTTGAGTCTGAAGACTGGTTTGGTGGAGCTCTACATGACAACTTATTTTGCACAAACCTCTTAATCTCTGAATATATGCTCTCAACTCCATCCATATGCAACTACTTACTGTAATTGAGCCTTCACCACACTGCAGTTTGTACTGCACACACACATCTATCCATTACCAAAGTGACAACTTCTTCATGCCTCAGGATATATGTATAGTGGCTGTGCTGGTGTGAGCCCAATGATTTAGGAGTACCATCCTGCTTGTCACCTCCAAGGTTAACCTACTCCCTCTCACCCAATCGTCCAGACCTATTGCGTTACATATAGAGAGCTGTTATTCTACTGGTCGAAGAACAGATAAGGCTGTTTATTTAGGGTCTTTATCGATATAATTTATTGCCCAAGTTATTATCGTTATTTCTATAATTTATTCCACAGTTAAGGTGGGCTATTAGCCAGTCGACTGGGTGTGATGTATATTTAGGATACCTATGACTATAATTTATTACCACTCTCTTACACACCCCACTCCCCCTCTCTCACCCCTTTATACTACTGATTGCCTCACTTGTACATGCAAGAAAATTTTTTAAACAAAGTACACTCATTAAAGATAACAATTATGCTTTGTACATGTTGTGGTTCATTTTTTATTGAAATTACACTTTTGCTGCTTTAGAAATTACACTGTGGAAGTGTAGTAAAGCACACTTTTGCTACATAAAAATTACACTATGGAAATGTTGGGATTTATTTGTTCTAACTAAAGTACAACTAGTTAAGTAACATTCTTTTAAAACATATTACATAATAGCTCTAGACTCCACATTTAAGAATTACCACTGGTGCTTTTTATTTGGTCGTGGTGTATCACTCAATGTTGTAGAAGGGAAGGATATGATTACAAGCCTTTTATTATATGAACATTCGCTTGGTCTTACCTGCCACTGACAATCAGTGAGAGCAAACACTTGCCGGACTGTCCTCTCCCATGCTGTGGTCACTACGAGTGATGCTATATGTTTGCCGTGCAAGTGTTGCACCAGGTGTTGAGCCCATTTCAGTGCACACCACACCACCTTGCCACAAGATCACAACACATATACCACCCTGCAGTGTCTGTGAGACATCACGACACAGTCTTCGGGAGCTATGACATCGCAGAAATTCGCGCACCCTGAAGTGCATGCTGTGATGCGATTATTGTCTTGTTATACACTGAAGAGGCAAAGAAACTGGTACACCTGTCTAACATCATGTAGGGGCCCTACGAGACACGGAAGTGCCGCATCACGACGTGGCATGGACTGAAATACTGTCTGAAGTAGTGCTGACACCACGAATCAGTAAGAGTACGAAGGGACGGAGATCTTTTCTGAACAGCACGTTGCAATGAATCCTAAATATGCTCAATAATGTTCATATCTGGGGAGTCTGATGGCCAGAGGAAGTGTTTAAACCCAGAGGAATGTTCCTGGGGCCTCTCTCTAGCAATTCCGGACGTTTGAGGTGTCGCGTTGTCCTGCTGGAATTGCCCAAGTCCGTCGGAATGCACAACGGGCATAAATGGATGCAGGTGATCAGACAAGATGCTTATGCACGTGTCACCTGTCAAGAGTCGTATCTAGACTTATCATGGGTCCTACATCACGCCAACTGCACACGCCCCACACCATTACAAAGCCTCCACCAACTTGAATAATCCAGTGCTAACATGCAGGGTCCATGTATTCATGAGGTTGTCTCCATACCTGTAGACGTCCATCCGTTCCGTACAATTTGAATCGACGTTCGTCCGACCAGGCAACATGTTTCCAGTCATCAACAGTCCAATGTCGGTGATGACGGCCCCAGGCGAGATGTAAAGCTTTGTGTCGTGCAGTCATCAAGGGTACACGAGTGGGATTTCGGCTTCGAAAGCCCATATCGGTGATTTTTCGTTGAATGATTCGCACGCTCGCAGTTTTTGATGGCCCAGCATTGAAATCTGCAGCAATTTGTGGAAGGGTTGCTTTTCTGTCACGTGGAACGATTCTCTTCAGTAGTCGTTGGTCCCGTTCTCTCAGGATCTTTTCACAGCCGCAGAGATTTGATGTTTCACTGGATTCCTAATATTCACAGTTCAGTCGTGAAATGGTCATACAGGAAAATCCCTATTTCATCGCTACCTCGGAGGTGCTGTGTCCTATCGCTCGTGCGTAGACTATAACACTACGTTCAAACTCACTTAAATCATGATAACCTGTCAATGTAGCAGCAGTAACGGATCTAAGAATTGCGCCAGACACTTGTTGTCTTATAAAGGAGTTGCTGACCGCAGCGCCGTATTCTGCCTGTTTACACGCCTCTGTATTTGAATACGCGTTCCTATACCGGTTTGTTTGGCGCTTCAGCGTAGTGTGCTTTTACATAAAGAGGGTGTTGTTACGTTTATACTCTACTTCAGCACAGTACACTCTTCAGCAGTTTCCACGCAGGGTGACGTATCACACCATCAATTGTAATTGAATTATAATTTCCATTGTATCCAACGGCTAACAACGGCGGTCAGGTGGAAAATGGGATCAGGTGAATAGCATAGATTTCTTGTATTTCACTAAGAGTATATCCTTTTGTCATTAGTGATAACTTTCCTCATTTAAGTTAGTAATAAATAAATATAGATTGCTTAGTGTGTTTCATGTCGTAAATAAGATCTGTAATTACACAGAAATGGGGCAGAACATCATGATGATCTTGTACAACAGTGTTTAGGTCGAGGGAAAGAGACAGCGGAAGACGAATTTTTGTTGCCTGAACACTTAAAAGATGCAGGAAATTTGCTGAAAGAGATTGTCTATACGACATACATCAGTTATCGTTTACTGTACTGCTGCATTGTAAGGAATCCTTACGAGATAGCACTGATAGATATTTGTAGGACAAGACAGATTTTCCACCTACCTATTACTTATCTGCGCTTGCACTCCCTCTACTGCTTGCTGCAGATAAACAGCGTATGCTCTATAAAGCCTTCCCCACAGGATTCCATCGTCAATGCGAAGAATGTTCTGAAAATCTGATGCCGAACACCCACACGTCAAGTTAAGGTCTGTCGAGATGAGTATTTCTCGTGTCTCCATTATTTAACTCCCATTGCTCCTTCCTTCAATAATGGCTTGAGGAAGAGATTATCGTCAGTAAAGTTATGTATCGCCTCTAATTTCTCGATGTGGTTAAATTTGCAACTCGTGTGTTGGATAAAGTAATACGTTTTCGAACTCTTCCTGGAACGTTCTCTTTTCTTTCAACAGTAAAACCTCTACCTGACGTACAACAACTCTCATATAGCGTCGCTCAGTGTTGGGTCTCATACAGCTATTCTTATACGGCTCGCTAGAAGTCTGAGACTGACGAGTAATACTCAAGGTCGGTCGAAGAAGTGTTTTGTAAACCGCTTCTTTCATGGATGAAATGCTTTTCCATCAATGTATCTAGCCTGTCATCTGTTTTCCCCCACTTTGTGGTGACTGTGGTCATTCCACTTTAGTTCGCTCCATACTGTTACTCTCAGATATTTTACAATTGTTACTGTTTCTAATGATATTTGTCAATAATCTAAACGTACAGAACTGGATTTGTGTTCCTATTTACGTGCTCTACGCCAGATTTAGTTACATTCACAGTCACTCCATATCTTCATGCAAATCTTAGATTCTGCGCAAGTTTCCATGTGATTCCATACGGACTTCTGGCGTTGTTGTGTCCTTATGGACAAACACATCATTTGTGACCAACATCAAGCAGCTGCCGACATTGTCCACCGGATCATTTATGTTGGTGCGGCCTCTTCGTGGCGATTTTATCAGCGGTGGCAGTTGATCTGTGTGTACCCTTTTACTGCTGTATAACAATCAAGTTGCAATAGTAAATTCACGCGTGTTTTTTGCCATGTATTATGTATTTTGACAAATAATTTAATAGTTATTATAATAATTATACTTCATTAATCAATAATTTTATTTTAACACAAGAAGCATTTTTATAGTTTGCGATCTGTGATCCGTAAACATGCTTCAGTAGTTACATATAGCAATATGTCACCTGCAGATGTTTTGTTCATATGCAGTTAATCTCTACCCGAAAATACTTACTTAAGTAGGTGTATATTCGCCAGTGTATATTTGTTAAAGTGACATCACCCTCCACTTATACACAGCATATCTCTCAAACTTCCCACATTTCAAATACCAGGAACGATAATTACTGTATATATGATATGACACCATATGGCAGGGCATCTCAAAGATCTTACACTCGTATTCTGGCATCGGACGTCAACTACCGTCGCCGGAGGGCAGTACGATCACATGAAGTGGAAGTGTTGACTCCAGAGCTATGCCTATGCGCACTAGCAGTGGTTTGATTAGCGGAAGCAAAATCGCCGAATACAGTTCAAAGAAATCATCGTAGGTTGGATGTATGTGAGCCTAATGTGAGAGCAATTAAGGAATGGTCTTGTACGTTTCTGGCAAGTGAAAGGGTTTTGAAACATTCTGGCAGTGCACATCGTTGTGTTTCAGAAGAGACAATGGACAAGCATTTTTCAGTAACTTGCGTAAGTCAATTCGGCAGGCGTCTAGGGAGTTTAATGTACCCCGAGCAACATTTCATCATGTATTACACCAGCGTCTTCGATTGTATGCTTGAAAAGTGCCAATTCTACAACATCTGATGCTAAATGACAAACCATGCCGACAACCATTTGCTACAGATAAGTGGTAGCTTTTTGGAAATAAGTTTCTTCTCAGATGGAGCAATCTTTCACGTATGAAGAACTGTTAATCGGCATAATGTTCCGATTTGCGGCTTGTAGCATCCACACACCGTTATTGAACACGCTTGTGGTAGGCTTATACTGAACGTGTGGTGTGCACCAAGGCACCACAGGATTGTGGGACCGTTCTTCTTTGCGGGAAATACAGTGAATGGGTCAGTGTACCTGGAAATGTCGTAAAAGTCTGTATATCCTGAGATGCAAGACTGGCAACCCAACAACTTCTTTCGACAAGATGCAGTTGTGCAATATTGATTAACCGCTGATCGGAAGCACAGGATACGAAATTACCCATTCGCTGGATCAGACCCACAGCGTAGCCACCACGTTCCCCCGATGTTACCCGACTAGATCCATTCTTGTGAGAATTCGTGAAGGACTGTTTGTACGAGACAAAAGTGGACAATATTTCTATGTTAAGATATCGTATCACTGACGCGAATGCAACAGTAACAGAGGACATGTAACAAAGAATACTGCAAGAAACTGAACAGACTTAATATATTTTGTGCTACAAATCATTCACATGTTGAGGTTTACTGCTGATTATTAAATAAATTATTTGAGATGCTCAAGCATGTGGTGCAATTTCGTTATCTTAACTGTTGGGATTTTTGTCCTGCGCCTCTCAAATTTGGGAATTTTGAAAGATACACTCTTTATTGCAGCTTGACAGCTACTTTGTATCATTCAGTAAAGTGATTCCTACTGGATAGCTGTATGTACGAGGCCTTTTCGGGAAATATGTTCCGATCGGTCGCGAAATGGAGACCCCTGTGTAAATCTGATGTAACTTCGCACATGTGTGTTGGGTAGTGTTTCTAGCACGACTGTCTATCGCGGCACGTCGCTCTTTTCAATTCTGAGCGCACAGTGAACACGTCAAAATTCCTACATAATTGCGCCTCCCGCCATGTATGAGAGCCTGGTGAAACATTTCGCCTAATGCCGTGCACCCCACGTAACATAACCCTCATGCGTTTCGTCCTTCATGAAAATTCTTGTCTGCACTCTTCAGGGCGCGTTGAAGATGCTCCTGCAGCGTTCCCGATGGAAGGTGTTTGATCACCCATAACACAGCCCTTAACTGACTCGTCCTGAGTGTCATCTCGGCACACATGAGCCGCTGGCTATGAAGACAACATTTTGGCACAGACAACGAGCTGGATGAAGGGTATCAGACGGATGCCATATTCCTTGACTTCCGGAAAGCGTTTGACTCGGTGCCCCACGGCAGACTCCTAAGGTACGAGCATATGGGATTGGTTCCCAAGTATGTGAGTGGCTCGAAGACTTCTGAAGTAATAGAACCCAGTACGTTGTCCTCGTTGGTGAGTGTTCATCTGAGGTGAGGGTATCATCTGGAGTGCCCCAGGGAAGTGTGGTAGGTCCGCTGTTGTTTTCTACCTACATAAATGATCTTTTAGATAGGGTGGATATCAATGTGCGGCTGTTTGCTGATGATGCTGTGGTGTACGGGAAGGTGTCGTCGTTGAGTGACTGTAGGAGGATACAAGATGACTTGGACAGGATTTGTGATTGGTGTAAAGAATGGCAGCTAACTGTGATATAGATAAATGTAAATTAATGCAGATGAATAGGAAAAGGAATCCTGTAATATTTGAATACTCCATTAGTAGTGTAGCGCTTGACACAGTCACGTCGATTAAATACTTGGGCGTAACAGTGCAGAGCGATATGAAGTGGGACAAGCATGTAATGGCAGTTGTGGGGAAGGCGGATAGTCGTCTTCGGTTCATTGGTAGAATTTTGGTAAGATGTGGTTCATCTATAAAGGAGGCCACTTATAAAACACTAATACGACCTATTATTGAGTACTTCTCGAGCGTTTGGGATCCCTATCTGGTCGGATCGAGGGAGGACATAGAAGCAATTCAGAGGCGGGCTGCTAGATTTGTTACTGGTAGGTTTGATCATCACGCGAGTGTTACGGAAAAGCTTCAGGAACTCGGGTGGGAGTCTCTAGAGGAAAGGAGGCGTTCTTTTCGTGAATCGCTACTGAGGAAATTTAGAGAACCAGCATTTGAGGCTGACTGCAGTACAATTTTACTGCCGCCAACTTACATTTCGCGGAAAGACCACAAAGATAAGAGAGATTAGGGCTCGTACAGAGCCATATAGGCAGACATTTTTCCCTCGTTCTGTTTGGGAGTGGAACAAGGAGAGAAGATGCTAGTTGTGGTACGAGGTACCCTTCTCCACGCACCGTATGGTGGATTGTGGAGTATGTATGTAGATGCAGATGTAGCTGTAAATCAGCGTAGAGATTTGGTAGAAACCACGGGCGGCTCACTTCTATGAGAGGGTACTGGGAAGTTGATACAATGTTACTACAAATGTGATATCGGAACTGCGACTATGAAGAGCAGTAACTGTAAGGTATAGCTTACTATTGCAAATAAAATGTTTTCGATTTTTGCAGTAGTTTCCATTTACGACCGATCGGAACTTACTTTTCGATTAGCACTCGTATTTTCAAAGTTCTTTGATAATTGTGATTTGCCTTGTTATGTGATACCATCATGTGGCACCCTACCAAATGTATCAGTATCAGCTGTAAAATGTCTCATCAGTGTTACATATTTCATGGCAGAAGTTTGACAGCTACATTGCATCCTTGTGCAGTAAAATGATACATACTCTTAAAGCTCAAATCAGTTTGCAACTTTGCTAATAGTTGTGATCTGCAATCGGTGAACTGTAATCAACGCTGTGTATTACAAGCAAATGTGTTTTTTATATACTTACTAATACATTACGTACCAAAGCACCGGCTTAAGGAGAAAATTTACAGCTGTGTATGTATTAAAGCGTCAGCCTCAGTGCCTTATTCATGCAAGATGACACAGCCACACAACCTAGGATACGTCAGACAACAGTTAACTGTCGAGTAGGCGCGCCGTCGTTCACAACACGAGTGTGCGCACTGCGTGCTTTGTACACACGTAGAGAATACCTGTCTGTATGTTATCAGGATAACAGTTAAGTGCAAAATAACAGTTTAATCTTACTTTATTTAAACAAAGCTTAGGCGAACTTACTTATCATGAGCTAAAGCACTGTTTAATCAAACAATAATAACATTATCTTACCGTCTGGAGTTGCTAGGCTCCCATTGGGCCATGTGCCAGACAGGGAAATCCTCACCGGATATGATGGTAATTATGGAAAGAAAACACCCGCGATGCACCAAAATTAGCGGCTGCTGCTTTGTAGCGCGATATTGGCAAATCAAAGGATAAAGGAGGAAAACCTTGAGAATAATTTACCTGGTCCTCCAGGTTGGAGGTTGTGCAATGGGCCAGCATCTAATTCACGTGAAGAAATGAAAGCCCTAATAATACACCTTCGAAAAAATGGAATCTTGCACAGCAAACCGGCGAAGAAAGAATCAAAATTACATTTGGTTGCTGGAATGTGCAAATTATCTCCATAAAACTGAATACATTACCAACAGGAGTTGACAGGTTAAAAATGCATGTTGCCAAACTCTTTGAGACCAAGAGAACGGTCAAAGGAGAAAAAGAACTTGGTAATTATGTACATGTTTTTGAGTGGGGTGGCCAAAGCGGTAAAAACCAAACCAGGATTCTCCATTATGATAAAGAAAGCATGGAAAAATAGAATCACAAATTGGAAATTTATTAATGAACGTATTACTGTGCCAGGGAAGTTGCAATTATTGGTGTACATTCACCCACGAATGATGGAAGAGGCCAGGAGAAAGATTTCTCACTTGTGTGGCCACAGTGTCCGTAGTTGCTTTACAATTCTTGAGGATATTTTTGTTCTGCGCTGCAGCTCCAGAAGCGCGTGATGTATTTTACCAGACTCCTTCCGCTTTATTGAGGTAAAACATCATCAGTGGTCTGTGATTAAGGGGGTGGGGATGTAATGGATTTTGGTCCAAAAAATCGATCTTTCTAAAATATTATTTTCTTGATGTACATAGTTTAATCTATGTTGGTGTGAATTTTATCGTGATAGCAGCTTTAGAAATGCCTTTAAATTGTTAAACTGATTAACTCTGCACTGCCGGCCACTCCCACCTTTCCCGACATTTGGCAAACTACTTGCTTCAGAGGAATTTTTGTCTGTTTGAACGTTATTTGCTTTCCATATCTTTGGCTGACATCTAAATCTCTAGCTGACATCTATATCTTTGCCTGAAAACTTTCTTGCATGTAGTTTATTTAAGTTTTGAAAATAGTGACACATATTAGTAGGTTGAATTCGCAAACCTTTAAGTGTAAGACAAGATTTATGAATAATGGTGTTGGAAAATTGTGTTTACGAAACGGCAAGAAACGTATGCAGTAGGATGCTCTAAAAATTATAGTGGCTCAAGTGGCGGCATGGAGGCTGCTGCAATTGTGAGGATGTTCTCCAGATCTGAGGACCAGTAAGGAGTTAAATACACTAAATACCTTGGTGATGGGGACTCCTCTTCGTTAGGAGCTGTAACAGATAAAAATCCCTAGAATACAAAAATACAAATGTTGGAATGTGTTCGCCACATCCAAAAGAGGCTTTATGGTAGGTTTTGTCGCTTGCTGAAACAGAAGAAAGCTGAAGTACTTGATGCAAAACCACTAGGAGGAAAAGGCAGGCTTACTCTGAAAGAAGCTGACTCTCTTCAGTTATTTTATGGGAGAGCTATCAGGAAAAACACACATAATTTAGAGGCAAAGAGGCCTGCTGTGTGGGCAGTTTTTTTCCGCAAACTATCCACTGACCAAACACCAATGTACAATCTGTGTCCGAAAGATAATTGTTGTAAGTTCAACAACAGAAATGAGACGTATACACATAAACACTCATTACCGCTACCTGTTACGAATGCAATTAAGCCCACATTCAGGTTTCTTGCAAATCCTGATTTATTGAGGAGGTGTCTTCACGGAAAGACACAAAATGCAAATGAAAGCCTCAACAATTTAATTTGGATTAGATGCTCAAAAAGGACATTCTGTGGACTTGAAGTACTCATTATAGGTGTCTACGATGCACTTTTATGTTACAATAACGGAAAAATGGCAAAATTGAAGTGCTGAAGAGTGTTGGTATAGATCATGGTGTGCTTACAACAAAAGCATTTTACACCATCGACGAGAGCAGGGTCAAGAAAGCTAACAAATCAGTGTCTTACCTGCGTACACATGCCAGGCAGATCCAAAGAGGAGACAAGATAAACCTGGAGGATGAGGAGTATCAGTATGGAGGATTTTAAGTAAGCTTATTACACGCAGAAGTATGAGAAGAAAATCTTGAGCCTCATTTTCTCTGTCTTACATTTTTTACGTTATTAGAAGCCTTTTCTCAGAAAGTATATATACTAATGCTATGCAATTTTTAGGAACTGTTCGCAACGTGTTGCTGTCTTCCTAGAACTAAAAAATACGACATCCTGCAATTACATTCCGATTTTTAGATGATTGTATATAGAAATAAAGTTCATTTTTGATGTGCAAAATTAAAAACTCTCTTAATGATATAAATTGTGCCATAAATTAATAACTTTAGTTCAGTGGGTTTATAGTCTTCTCAGAACACTACAATAAAATTTTCACCTGAATTGCATGATTAGACTTTGAGTTATGGCTTTTTATAGAAAAAGACAATAAAAAACAGTAAAAATTCAAATTTCTGGCAAAATATTAATCCTGCATATTTTATTACAGTGTGCCGTTAAAACACAGTTCTTTTGCTTTACACATGCAAAATTTTAGATTTGTAAATTTATAAATATGGCTGTAATGATTTTTAAATGAATGTTTGCATTTTCCGTTTCATTCCCCCTTAAGCTATTTACTTTTTGGTTAAGTACAAATTAACATATTCTTAACGACCTGTTATCGATCTAAAAGCAAATCAAAATTTAAATAACTTAATTACATACCAATGATGATCCTTTACCTCAATAAAGCGAAATGCGTCTATTAAAGAAATCACACATTTTTGTAGTTGAGATGACAGGAGGAGAAAAATATGCTGGATAACTCTTAGGGCGACCATAGAAAAAATTCCAGAGAGGAGGGTACTGATTATCATAGGGTATATGAACGGAACTGTAGGAACTAGAGAATCATGTCCGATAGCAGAAAACATGAACAGACACAATATAATCACAATGGAGAGCGATTGATTGAAATTTGTGAACAGTTTGATATCAGAATTACCGACACATTTTTTAAATACACAGATATTCGTAAATATACTTGTCAACAGAATACTAGATAATTTCGTTCTGTAATATATTATATTACCATTAGATAGACAGGTAGTTTCAAGGAAGCAGATGTTAGATCTTACAGATGAAACCAGTGTGGATCACACCATTATCTAGTAAAAAATGAAGAGTTTTTGGCCATGGAGGAATGCAAAGAATGACCTTAACAATATTAAAACGAATTGTGCTTGGAACGCTCAAAATCTACACGTTAATATTGACAGCTTACAATATGAAAGTATACAAACATCCTTTGCTGGCAGAATGGAAAGAACATTGGAAAAAAACATTTGAAGAAAGTAGAGAGGAAATATATGGGTACATAAAATCCATTACTATAAATGTATCAAGAGTTGTGCTGGACATAAGCTGATACAACCACAGCCTTTCAGCAGAATAGCAGTTGGAAAAAAATAGAGGTGACAGTTAAAGAAAAGAAGAATGCATTCAACCAGTGATTAAGTGGTAGCCGGCCGCGGTGGCCGAGCGGTTCTAGGCGCTTCAGTCCGGAACCACGCGCCCTCCCGAGAGTTAATGTCAGTCTAATGTTTGGTTGAATGTAATGTATGGACGACTTTCATCCTGGTTTGAGAAGAAGGCGAGACTTTTTGACAAAATAATACAGACAATTTAGATGTGAAAACGTAATTGTTTACTTTGGTACAATGATCAAGTATACGTTTTTCTTTCTAAATCACCCACCTGTAAACACGCTCTTGTATTATGATAAACATCCTTTATGTTTTTTTTATACATGCTCTTACGCTGTACTCTAAAACAACTGCTTGAGGGAAACTTCAGGATTGTACAGATACTAAGATTCACATACAAAATATAATATTTTTTTTAAATTATTGCTTTTCCATGTATTATGCCTACACATACACGATTTTCTATCATTGTGGAACTAGAGGACAGCATCCCTCTTCTAAACGTATGAGCTAGACTGGAAGTTGCGAAATGTTCATGTGACTGCGAGTGTCTACATCTTCGATGTTTACATTGTATAATAAAGCTCGATAATCACAATTGTTTAGTCATTTGTTGTAGCAGAAAGTGTCAACACGTCTCAGTCCAAAGTGCAAACCTCCCGCAGCTATTAGGGAATAAGGTGAGACCAACTGACGAATGCTTTGGTTTGCGTCTGTCATTGGAGAACCTGGACAATTTTTCTACTGACGCTGGTTACATAAATTACACAGAAAATGGCACACTTCTTAGAAAGAAAAGTTTAAATACGTTTCCCTCCATTACCGAACTTCTTTGTGGTAACACCACGGAGGTTAAAATACGTGATCAGGCGCTTTGTCAAGAACAATTAGAAAAGGGAAGATATTTAATATTAAAGAAGGATATTTATCGTATGTTTCATAATTATCTATGCGGTAAGTCTCCAAGTCTATCTTGATGAGACTCGGTGTCAAGGCAAAACCGCCATTTTTCCTGCATGGTAACAGTAATGTGACAGCAAGTGGCGTATTGGAAAGAAATTGGCAACGAAGCACTTGAAATCATTTCGAGAAAATATAAAAGTCCTTTTTCTGTACCGTACAATATGATGTTGGCCAACATTAAAGGAGGTGTCCTAACAGATCAAAAGACAGGAATATTGCAACAATTATATGTACCAGGATATAACGCAATATTTTACTGGAATTTTTAAGAAATTGGATTTGCATGACTACCTAACACCAACCCACGATTTGTGTTTGCCAGAAGACTACTCAATGACAACAACGTGATTCTAAACAATGGTAAGAAAATTAAAATAAACATTTTGATGTGAATGAGCTCCAATTATAAAACAAATCTATATAACGAATTTATATATCGTATTATAAGCCCAGGAGTGAATAAAGTTATCAGTAACCAAATCGTAGATTTTATAAAGTGTCCTGATAAGTGTCTATGAGAAAGGTTTTCATCTTCGTTAGCTAAGCTACATAGCATTACAAGGCCAGAAGCTATTATTCATGACCATGGTATGAATGGTGTGTTAGAGGCTGTGGAAAAACATCTAGGTGTATCAAATGTTAACAAGCAGTCTTTACAGTATTCACCACTGTAGTCTGTTCCACTGACTTCTATGCTGTGTAAATTATCAGAGAGCTTACCAAACACCTATTGCATTGTATTGAATAGTGTTATGCAACTTGTCTACTGAGGCCACAAGAACACGCAGAAGTTGGCTGGTGTGTAGGTGAAGTTTCTGGACAATGGAGATTGAGAAATTTATTATAAAGTACCCGTATGTTCCGTCTGCGTAAAGTTTCAATTATTTACCTGTAAACTACGTGGATATTGATAATACAGGCTCTGAGAAAGACAATGTCACATTCAAGTTGAAGAAACCTATGTCTCTCAACCTTGGCCCCTGATCTGCACAATACTATGAAATATATGTATATGTCGTCAGGTTAGAACTAGTGTCCATCAATAATGTTCCTCCATGGGCCTTAGGAAACAGGATCAGTGTACTGAACGGACTGAAACCATTACCTACCGTATAGATTATTCCGTACAGTACAGGTCATATATTATGTGTACGGAAACGAAAACAAGAAAAAGAGCGGATCAAGTCAAAAAACGAAAAGTGGAGTATATGTCGAAAACTGCAGCCATGAAGGAAAGTCATAAACAGTTACTGGAGAAAAGGCAGGCCGCGGCAGGTGAAGTAGGGCTTACAAATCACTTTAAATACATTGCATGGAAAAACCTAGATACAACTCAGGAATACGACATACCCGTATTTATAGTAAAGAGCAGTAGGAAGCACTTATATGTGGTTATATGATAAATTCGATGACGTTTATTATGTTAAACAATACACGAAAAATGTATTTATAAACCTGGATTCCTATCTGGATCTGCTTAACGTCACTTGCTAGTGAGTCTGCTTCTAAAATTCGAATTTTTTTCCGTCTTAAATAAATATTTAGAGTTTTGTGAACAAAATGGTAGTTAAGTGAATCGATTCGGACATCGGGAACATCTTTAAAAACAAATTTAAATATATGTCGGTATGCGGCAACGACCGTGTTTCCGCTGCGGTCGGATGTCAAATGGCGTCATTATTATTTTGCCACCTCGAAAAGATACACTGCGTAATCGTTTTTTGAGTTTACAGACCTGTTAGCACACACGTTTTCCGATGCTCCTTTGTTTTCCTTTGTATACCTATGCTTCTCGGGGATTGTTTGTGTTCAGACTTCTGTACGTTCTTGAGTTGTTGGTGCTTTGTCATTCTCGGCATTAGTTATGCCTCGAAAAAGTGTTTTCGAACGGGAAAACGTAAATTTTATGGTAATAGGTTTACTTCGTTGTAAAGCAGAGACTGTGTAATTACATCCATAAACCAACTGGATGTTATGTCGACTCCGCCAAGTGCCTCAAGACAGAAGCTAAAATATTTGAGTACCCAGAGTGATATTTGTATAAAATATGATCAACACACTATAACGGAATGTGTTTCCATAATTGCTGAATTGAGTGCTTTATGTTCGCTTCTAAAGAATGCTGTTGTGTGTGCGCTTTGTGGAAAAGGTGGTATTAAAATTGTCTAAGATTTTGAAGGCAGGAAAGGTGTGGCTAGTAAGTTAAAAGTGTTTTGTGATTTATATGGGGTAACTAAAACGGGATTGTGCAAAGAAAGAGTTTATAACACAAATGTCTGACTTTCATATGGAATGAGATGTATTGGGAAGGGTAGAAAGGCAGCTCAAACATTTTGTGCTATCATGAATTTGCCGCCACCTAAAATATTTGAGAAGTACACACAGTTACTTCTTGAAAGTCTTGGTCAAGTGAGTGCCGTGTCAATCAAGATAGCATTAGAAGAAACTGTGATATGCAATGAAGGTGACACTGATATAGCTGCAGCCTTTGATGGCACACGGCAGAAGCGTGGTTACCTATCACCGAATAGTGTTGTCAGCGAAACATCCCTAGAAAATAGAAAGATGATTGACATAGAATGTATGACAAAGTACTGCCATGGTCACAAAGGAAATCACCAGGCTCATATTTGTGTTCAGAATTTTTCTGGGTACAGTGGTGGAATGGAATCACAGAGAGTTCTCAGAAGGTCAGAAGAGAATTATGGTGTACGGTATGTGAAGTACCTTGGAGATGGAGACTCGAAAGGGTTTGCAAAAGTGTTGGAAAATATGCCTTATGGAAGAACTGTAAAAATTGAAAAGTCAGAGTGTGTTAGTCATGTACAAAAGAGGATGGGCACACGTTTACGTAATCTAATAAAAGATGTGTAGGGGATGGTGATGGCAAACCAATTGGTGGGCGGGGTCGTCTTACTAAGAAAGAGTTATAAAAACTGCAGCTCCATTGTCGTTTAGCCATATGAAGAAATTGAGACAATAATGAGTCGACGAAGAAAGCAGTAGGGGCTACCTTTTTCTATAAAGCTTCCACGGATGACCAGCCACAGCATGCTCCCTGTGACAGTGGCGTAGACACATGGTGTGGATACAAAAAAGCAATAGGAAATAGTGAGACTTATGCACTCCATTACTCCCTGCCATTTGAGGTATTGGAAGCAATTAAGCCCGTATACAGGGCTCTAAATGACACTAAAGTATTTTCACGATGCTTACATGGAAAGACACACAATGTTAATGAATGTTTCAACCACTTGATATGGGAACGAATGCCTAAAACTGTGTTTGTTGGTTTCAGTACCACGAGATTAGGTGTATTAGATGCAGCTATTTGCTTTAATGATGAGGCAGTTAGCAGATGTGATGTTTTAGACCTTTTGGCACTAACTCCTGGTTTCAATATGAGACAAGTACTGATGGCAATTGATTCCTTGAGAGTGGCCGAAGGTGAAAAATGGGCTCTTGAGGCAGCTAAAGAGGCCAGAATAGCAAAGAGGAGCAAGAAAAGAAAGAGAGAAGATGAGAAACACACAAACCAAGAATATTATGCAACTTGAGGGGTTTAAGAATAACAGAGGTGAGTAACAGATGAAATAAACCTTTAAATCGAAATTCCCAAGAATCAAATTTTGTGACATGTTTATTTTATGCAAAAAGAAACTATTTGAGCTAGCGGTCTGAAATTTATTGTGATATTACAGGCTACCATTTAGAGAAAAGTAGACTACAGACACCAGCTTACTGTCACCAGGAGGGAAAATATACCCTTATTAATTACAAAAAATTACCTTAGTTTTGATTGACTAATATATGTATTTATTGTATAAAAACTATTGATTTAAATCATTTTATTGTACTCTACGTTTCAGATAACAATGTCATAAATGTGTGCACAGAGTTTTAAGCATCTACGAAAAGTAGTTAATAAGTCTACAGACTTCAAACATAGACTGGCAGGAAAAATTTTAAATTACTGACCGACATAAATGGTTATATAATAAAGTTTATATCAAAGCTATTTTGATTATTATTATGCCAAAAACTTCATCCTTAAAACACTTTCATTGTCCTAAAATTTCTTTGTATTCAGAGTCCACATTATGTAGTTGGACCCTCATAAACTTTATGAAAATTCTTACTGTTTTCCAGCCGTTCATTGGCAAGTTAGCTTAACAACATCTACATCTATGTTCACTGCACAAGCCACCATATGGTGTATGACAAAGAGTACCCTGTACGCCTAACAGTCATTTCCTTTCCTGTTAAAATAGTAAATAAAGTGAGGGACAAAGAATTGTCTATACGGCGGGTTACATTGTCTCTAAATGTGGTGGACTGGATATTGTGCATTTAGAAGCAGAAAATTCGTTTGTGGAACATGTAATTGAGGGAATGACGACATTTAATGACAGCTCTTCGCAGAAGTCGTAAACTTAAAGGTGTACAGGGAAACTGCACAGGAATGTGAGGGAGAAGAGTTGCCAACGTACACCCAAGGGAATGTAGAATGCTTTAACGACAGTGTAATGTAGGAAAGAAAACGAAAGTTAAAATTGCCGAACACTGTCGGCTTGAAGAATCGCAAGAATAAACAGAGCTAACAAAAATGGTTCACATGGCTCTGAGCACTATGGGACTCAACTGCTGAGGTCATTAGTCCCCTAGAACTTAGAACTAGTTAAACCTAACTAACCTAAGGACATCACAAACATCCATGCCCGAGGCAGGATTCGAACCCGCGACCGTAGCGGTCTTGCGGTTCCAGACTGCAGCGCCTTTAACCGCACGGCCACTTCGGCCGGCACAGAGCTAACAGTTAAGGTGGTAAGTTAGATAGTTTACAGGAAAGAATTAATACATGTCAGCAGTCGAGAACATACATTTTACGTATGCATCAAATTACTGGTTAGAAAGAGAATTAGATGATTGTGATATAGATTTAAATTATAGGCTAATATAGTCAAACTACGCGGAACAACCATTTGCCCTACACAGATTGCAAGATGACACTGACTGTAACCAAATATAATGTAGTGTACATAGACTGGCCGAGAAATGCAATTCTGTACGATAGCGCACTAAAAAGAAGTGGGAGTAACCATATGGAGCAAACTAATGTGGAATGAGCACATAAACTGAAAGGTTGGAAAGAAATAGATAACAGCAGAGATTCAGTGCAGGAATCCTGGGGGAATTTAATTCATCCATCAAAGAAGGGGATTACAAAATGTTTCCTTGATCGACTTTATTGTATTGCTCATCAGTCACAGACTCATACTAGGCCACACTTACAGAATAAGTACACGATATCCAACACAGAGCAGCAAGCATGCGATCGTTTAGTTTGGAGTGATAGTGTCACAGAGATATTAAACAGCTCCAATGGGAAACGCCACAAGAGAGGCGATGCGCATCACGGAGAGGTATACCGTTGAAAATCCGAGAGGTACGTTCTGGACATGCATCACAGCAAGTGACCACAACGGGGAAATACGGCAAGTTAGAGCTTACGGACAATCTTTCATTCCCTGTGCCATTCTGAGTTGGAAGGGGAATGAGATATGTTGGGGCTACCAGACTTACTCTCCATCACACACCATAAGCTGGCAAGCAGTTGCTACACATCTCATTCTCAATACAGTCTACATACAGACAATATAACCGTGTAAGAATAGCTTTATTGAGTATACAATGTTGTCTGTTGTAAACAGCTGGAGCCCAACTGCAGGGTGCTGAGGAAAATTAGCTGTGTCATTGTCAATGGGTCCATCAATCAACTACATGTACAACTACATGATTATTCTGCAATTTACAATTAAATCCCTGGCAGTGGGTTCATCGAATCACTTTTAAGCTACATCGCTACCATTCCACGCTCGAACACCCCACGGCAAAAACAAACACATCTTTCCCTGCGAGGCCTCCTATGTTATTTCTCCTATTTTATTATGATGATCATCTCCCCCTACGTATGAGGGCGCTAAAAAAAATATATTTTCACTCTCTGAGGAGAAAGTTGTTGATTGAAATTTCGCGAGACGTACTGCAGCAGCGAGAAACATCTTTGGTTTAATGGCTGCCACCCCAGTTCGTGTATCATATCCGTGACACTCTCTCCCATATTTCGCGACAATACAACAGGAGCTGCCTTCCTTGGACATTTTCGTTGTCCTCCGTCAATTCCTATCTGATGTGGATCCCACAAAGCACAGGAATACCCCCAAAGAGGGCGGACAAGTGTGGTGTAAGCAGTCTCTTTAATAGGCCTGTTACATTTTCTAAGTGTTCTGCCAATAAATTGTAATCTTTGGTTTGCTTTCCCCACAACATGATCTATGTGATCATTCCAGTTTAAATTCTACGTAATTTTAGCTCCAAATAATTTAGTTGAGTTTAGACCCTAGATATTTGAATAGTTTATCGTGTAACCAAAATTGCCGCTCGGAGTGGCCGAGTGGTTCTAAGTGCTACAGTCTGGAACCGCGCGACCGCTTCGGTCGCAGGTTCGAATCCTGCCTCGGGCATGGATGTGTGTGATGTCGTTAGTTAGGTTTAAGTGGCTCTAAGTTCTAGGGGACTGATGACCACAGCAGTTAAGTCCCATAGTGCTCAGAGCCATTTGAACCATTTTTGAACTAAAATTTAGCGAATTCGTTTTACGAAAAAAATATGTGTTAGGCTCTATGGCACCAAACTGCTGAGGTCATCGGTCCCTAAGTTTACACACTATGTAATCTAACTTAAACTAAGTTACTCTAAGAATGACACACACGCCCATGCCCGAGGGAGGACTCGAACCTCCGACGGGGGAAGCCGCACGGACGGTGACAAGGCGCCTCAGACCGCACGCCTACCACACGTGGCGAATTCCTTTTAGTACCCTTTCTGATAACTTCACAATTTTTCATTATTTACAGCCAACTGCCACTTTCTACACCATACATACACTCCTGGAAATTGAAATAAGAACACCGTGAATTCATTGTCCCAGGAAGGGGAAACTTTATTGACACATTCCTGGGGTCAGATACATCACATGATCACACTGACAGAACCACAGGCACATAGACACAGGCAACAGAGCATGCACAATGTCGGCACTAGTACAGTGTATATCCACCTTTCGCAGCAATGCAGGCTGCTATTCTCCCATGGAGACGATCGTAGAGATGCTGGATGTAGTCCTGTGGAACGGCTTGCCATGCCATTTCCACCTGGCGCCTCAGTTGGACCAGCGTTCGTGCTGGACGTGCAGACCGCGTGAGACGACGCTTCATCCAGTCCCAAACATGCTCAATGGGGGACAGATCCGGAGATCTTGCTGGCCAGGGTAGTTGACTTACACCTTCTAGAGCACGTTGGGTGGCACGGGATACATGCGGACGTGCATTGTCCTGTTGGAACAGCAAGTTCCCTTGCCGGTCTAGGAATGGTAGAACGATGGGTTCGATGACGGTTTGGATGTACCGTGCACTATTCAGTGTCCCCTCGACGATCACCAGTGGTGTACGGCCAGTGTAGGAGATCGCTCCCCACACCATGATGCCGGGTGTTGGCCCTGTGTGCCTCGGTCGTATGCAGTCCTGATTGTGGCGCTCACCTGCACGGCTCCAAACACGCATACGACCATCATTGGCACCAAGGCAGAAGCGACTCTCATCGCTGAAGACGACACGTCTCCATTCGTCCCTCCATTCACGCCTCTCGCGACACCACTGGAGGCGGGCTGCACGATGTTGGGGCGTGAGCGGAAGACGGCCTAACGGTGTGCGGGACCGTAGCCCAGCTTCATGGAGACGGTTGCGAATGGTCCTCGCCGATACCCCAGGAGCAACAGTGTCCCTAATTTGCTGGGAAGTGGCGGTGCGGTCCCCTACGGCACTGCGTAGGATCCTACGGTCTTGGCGTGCATCCGTGCGTCGCTGCGGTCCGGTCCCAGGTCGACGGGCACGTGCACCTTCCGCCGACCACTGGCGACAACATCGATGTACTGTGGAGACCTCACGCCCCACGTGTTGAGCAATTCGGCGGTACGTCCACCCGGCCTCCCGCATGCCCACTATACGCCCTCGCTCAAAGTCCGTCAACTGCACATACGGTTCACGTCCACGCTGTCGCGGCATGCTACCAGTGTTAAAGACTGCGATGGAGCTCCGTATGCCACGGCAAACTGGCTGACACTGACGGCGGCGGTGCACAAATGCTGCGCAGCTAGCGCCATTCGACGGCCAACACCGCGGTTCCTGGTGTGTCCGCTGTGCCGTGCATGTGATCATTGCTTGTACAGCCCTCTCGCAGTGTCCGGAGCAAGTATGGTGGGTCTGACACACCGGTGTCAATGTGTTCTTTTTTCCATTTCCAGGAGTGTATATCTCGTCTATACAACTTTGCAATTGGTTTTGATCATCTGACGACTTAACTAGACGGTAAATGGTAGCATCATCTGCTCTGATTGACTCGTAAATCGTTTATGTACATCAGGAACAACAGAGGGCCTAAAAACTTCCCTGGTGAACTTCAGATATTACTTCTGTTTTACTCGATGACTTTCCGTCAGTTATTACAAACCGTGATCTTTCTCACAGAAAATCACAAACCCAGTCAAACAACTGAGACCATACTCAACAGGAACACAGTTTAATTAGAAGTCACTTGTGAGGAACGATGTGAAAAGCATTCAGGAAACATAAAAATATAGAATCAGTTTGATCTCCCGTGTCAATAGCACTCATTACTTTGTGAAATTGAGGACCTAGTTGAGTTTCACAAGAACGATATTTTTGAATCCGTGTTGGCTATTTGTCAACGAATCTTTTTCTTGTAGGTGATTCATAATGTTCGAACGCAGTATATGTTCCAAAATCCTACCGCAAATCGACGTTTGTAATATATATCTATAGTTCAGCGGATTATTCCTATTTCATTTTTTGTGTATTGGTGTGACGTCTACAACTTTCCAGTCTTGATTACTAAGTCTGGAGCTATTGAATTAGCATTCTGTGAAAGGAACCTGACTGGCATACATTTTGGACCGGAGGCCCCTGCCTTGTAAGCTATTTCTGAGTTACTGATGTTGGCAGTTGTTCTTGATTCGAAATCTGGATACTGACTTATGCTTTAATGGCACTGTCGTGAATAGCATCACCATTGTCATCACGCTGTGAAGATATTGATTGTGTTCCCGTACAACCAGAATCACGTTCGGTTTCCTGCCCGATTTCGAGACGGAGTTTCATTGTGGAAATTATTAAAATCATCTCGCACTGAAGTTTGCACTAAATTTCGTGCTTCATTAAAACTTCACCATTCTCGGGAGTTTTAGGTTATTTTAAATTTGACATGCTTTTCTCGTTGCTTCTGCAACAGTTTTCTTAACCGTCTTGTGTACCAGAGAGGATTGGTACCATCTATTACTAATTTATTTGGTACGTATCTCTCAAATGACGTCGATATTATTTCTTTAAACGTAAACACATACATAGTTTGGAAGGAGAAGAGAGTGTCTTTTAGGGAGGTGTCAAAAGAATTTTTATTTTCTTTTCAAATAGACGTATTTCGCGTTTATTTTTGGTGGTTTCTTATGATACGGCACTCAGTGGAGCTGCAGCAACGTTGTAAACACTGACCTCTGTGTCTGTCATGATTCCCCTGTCTGCTCAGGATTATTTATTGCTAACAGGTCATGTATGTTTACGCAACCATTTACTGTATGGGTGGGCTTCTGAACTAGTTGTTCAAAACAATTTTCTGAGAAAATGTTCAGCACGATTTTGGATGACATTTTATGTCGACAGCCGACTTTTAAAAAGTATTTTTGCCAACTTATCAAATATAGACTGAAGCCACCACCGACTATAATTGTATGGGTGGGCTACATATTTGGAAAGAATTTGAAGCTGTCCTTTTAACTGTTGAGCAACTGTCTGAGTCGGGAGGTCAGTAAAATGAACAAATCATAATTTCTTTTCCATTTGACAAACATAACCTTTACCCATACTCACAGGAACTATCTACTTCAGTGTCGCTATAAGGTAAACTACTTCTGATAGCAATAAACACTCCACCACCAAGAGTATATAATCTATCCTTTCGACGGAGCTCATTTTCGGCTCTAGCCGGCTTTCCGTACCTATTTTGTGCTATTTTGTTAGCTCTTTGAGCTCTGGTTCTTTTGCATCACAGCTTCCACAATTTATAGTTACAATATTGATTGTTTCCATGTCTGCTCACTGTCTAGTAATGATTCTCTACCGTTCAGTAATAGTCAAAACAGAGAGTTACAGGTGTTGTGTATCAAATGTCTTTTAGTAGATCTGATGCATGTAATACGTACTCTAGTAATAAAATGCACTCTTCCCCCTTCCACACGACTTAGACTTTGTTGTAGAGGATAATCACGATAGTTTGCCAAATTTATGTGTATGTACAGATCTTATTTAGACCACGAAACGCATTAAGCTTTACATAGTTATTACTAACTTAAGCGAGAGAAGTGACAGTAAGTTGTACTAGTGACAACAGGATATGCTCTTAATGGAATCGGAGAAGTCAGTGTCATGCCGCTGATACCATTTGCCAACTCACCATTGGTGTCAGCTGATAGATGCAATAAAAATATTGTTACAGCTGAGAAAATAGTCTGAAAAATGGTTCAAATGGCTCTGCGCACTATGGGACTTAACATCTATGGTCATCAGTCCCCTAGAACTTAGAACTACTTAAACCTAACTAACCTAAGGACATCACACAACACCCAGCCATCACGAGGCAGAGAAAATCCCTGACCCCTCCGGGAATCGAACCCGGGAACCAGGGCGTGGGAAGCGAGAACGCTACAGCACGACCACGAGATGTGGGCAAAACAAAATAGTCTGAATCTGTGGATTAAAAACCAGATGACATTGATTCTAGTTACCACTAGGTGTTCTGCCTAAGCCTGTGTGGCAACTGGTGTAGGCTGTTCAGAGTTTAAGTAAAGTGTAGACAGAACACCCATTCATTTTATTTCTCACATTTGGTTTTAACTACGGTAGAACCACACTTAAACATTAAACAGACTGTTTCTACCATGTGCATTCTTTATCCTGTTATCTAATTTTAAACAAAAATTGTATGAAGAATTATGTACTGTTTTGTACTCTTTCCCACAGTCTGTTTTAACAGAAAAAGGAACGTTATATTACTTGCAGATTGGAACTATGGGAGAGACTGGTCACTAAAGCTAATATCCTCACAAACCCTGCAGCAGGAGCAGTCTCTCATACTCCGTATACTAATGACCTCAACCAGTTTACCCATTCAATTTAAGGGACTTCAATTCCCAGTCGAGGTTTCATTGGCAATAATAACATACAAGCCTCAAGGGAAGTGGAAGCAGAAATGGCCAGAGAGGGGAAAGGGGGAAAGGACATAGAAAGATTCTGGAGGATTAGGAGGAGGAGCAGCTAAGTAGGAGGTGGAGAGATATAAAGTGGATGAGGATGTGGACAGAAATAGGGCGTGGAGGCCATAGACAGAGAGAGCAGGGAGAAAGACATGAGCACTTACATCCGACTCACATATATATTTGGCGATTGTGAAACACTGCCAGCTTTGTTAATTACGTGATAAATTATAGCTATAAGGTTCCTAAATAATTTCTTGTCTGCCCTCTAGCCAGTTGCATAGCACCTCACCATTTGTATGTACAGCTATGTCTGGAGGGTAGGGAGAGAAGGAAGGGGTTGAACTGGAGGGTAACAGGTGGGAGAGGGCGTCAGAGACAATTTGGGCTTATACCTGTACAGCAATCATACTGATGTGTTCTATCAGCCAAACCCTTCTTTTAGTCAGGTTGTGCCATAAATTTCTTCTTTCCCCGGTTATTGTGTATCTCCTCATTTGATCTTCCAATCTTATCTTCATCAGTCTTCTATAACACGAATTTTTCAGAACCTTCTATTCTCTTCTTGTCTGTGCTATTCATCATCCATATTTTACTTTTTTTAGAAGGCTACATTGTATACAATTATTTTAGAACGGACTTCTTAACATTGAAGTTTATATTTTATATTAGAAACTTCTCTTTACCAGAAAAGCTATTCTTGCAACTGCTATGCTGTTTCCGTACTCTCTCTACTTAAGCCATTGTCACTTATTTTGCCACCCAAATAGATAAACATATTAACAATTTTAAGTGTTTCGTTTCTCAGTATAATTCTATCAGCATCACCTGATTTAATTCACCTACATTCCATTACCAATTTTTACAGTTTCTGGTGTTCATCTTGTAATCTCTTTTCTATATACACATATTTTTAATGTTCTTGCAAGTTTTTTGCCACCTCTAATGTCGTTACCAAAAATCTTCAAAATTACTCGATGGGTTTACTTTTGATTTTTACTTGATACTCTAATAAACATTTGGGATGATATACACTGTATATTTGTGAAGTATATACATCGTGTATAAACATTTACATAATATATAAAGGAGAAACTCAGTTAACAGAAATCTTGAAGTTCCTAACCTAATGCTTGCAGTGTTTAAACAATACTCTAATAAACATGTGGACTGATATACAGGGTGTTACAAAAAGGTACGGCCAAACTTTCAGGAAACATTCCTCACACACAAAGAAAGAAAATATGTTATGTGGACGTGTGTCCGGAAACGCTTACTTTCCATGTTAGAGCTCATTTTATTACTTCTCTTCATATCACATTAATCATGGAATGGAAACACACAGCAACAGAACGTACCAGCGTGACTGCAAACACTTTGTTACAGGAAATGTTCAAAATGTCCTCCGTTAGCGAGGACACATGCACCCACCCTCCGTCGCATGGAATCCCTGATGCGCTGATGCAGCCCTGGAGAATGGCGTATTGTATCACAGCCGTCCACAATACGAGCACGAAGATTCTCTACATTTGGAACCGGGGTTGCGAAGACAAGAGCTTTCAAATGCCCCCATAAATGAAAGTCAAGAGGGTTGAGGTCAGGAGAGCGTGGAGGCCATGGAATTGGTCCGCCTCTACCAATCCATCGGTCACCGAATCTGTTGTTGAGAAGCGTACGAACACTTCGACTGAAATGTGCAGGAACTCCATCGTGCATGAACCACATGTTGTGTCGTACTTGTAAAGGCACATGTTATAGCAGCACAGGTAGAGTATCACGTATGAAATCATGACAACCTTCTCCATTGAGCGTAGGTGGAAGAACATGGGGCCCAATCAAGACATCACCAACAATGCCTGCCCAAACGTTCACAGAAAATCTGTGTTGACGACGTGATTGCACAATTGCGTGCGGATTCTCGTCAGCCCAGACATGTTGACTGTAAAAATTTACAATTTGATCACGTTGGAAAGAAGCCTCATCCGTAAAGAGAACATTTGCACTGAAATGAGGATTGACACATTGTTGGATGAACCATTCGCAGAAGTGTACCCGTGGAGGTCAATGAGCTGCTGGTAGTGCCTGCACACGCTGTACATGGTACGGAAACAACTGGTTCTCCCGTAGCATTCTCCATACAGTGACGTGGTCAACGTTACCTTGTACAGCAGCAACTTCTCTGACGCTGACATTAGGTTTATCGTCAACTGCACGAAGAATTGTCTCGTCCATTGGAGGTGTGCTCGTCGTTCTAGGTCATCCCCAGTCGCGAGTCATACGCTGAAATGTTCCGTGTTCCCTAAGACGCCGATCAATTGCTTCGAACGTCTTCCTGTCGGGACACCTTCGTTCTGGAAATCTGTCTCGATAAAAACGTACCGCGCCACGGCTATTGCCCCGTGCTAATCCATACATCAAATGGGCATCTGCCAACTCCGCATTTGTAAACATTGCACTGACTGCAAAACCACGTTCGTGATGAACACTAACCTGTTGATGCTACGTACTAATGTACTTGATGCTAGTACTGTAGAGCAATGAGTGCATGTCAACACAAGCACCGAAGTCGACATTACCTTCCTTCAGTTGGGCCAACTGGCGGTGAATCGAGGAAGTACAGTACATACTGACGAAACTAAAATGAGCTCTAACATGGGAATTAAGCGTTTCCGGAGACATGTCCACATAACATCTTTTCTTTATTTGTTTGTGAGGAATGTTTCCTGAAAGTTTGGCCGTACCTTTTTGTAACACCCTGTAATGGAGAAAAACTGTTGGCAACAGTCTTCAAATTTTTTGACCAACTAATTTAAGCTATTAAGCTTTTTACATGATAGCTGAATAAACATTCAGATAACAGTATATTTTTTGAACAACAGTCTACAAGTTTTCTGTTAAAACCGACTGTATTATGCTGTGCTGAAAAAAAAAGTATGGTTTCATTTTCTTTCTCACCGTCCACTTTAACTACAATAACAGCACATTTAAACATTTTACAGATTATTTCTTCAATATATATTCTTTCTCCTTATATGTAATTAAAAGAAAAATGTATATACAACACGCCAGTGGCAGTCTTAAATATTTGATTTGTTAACATATACCAAAATATCCATTCGAAAGCTTTTTCTGTTTTTCGTTTACTTATTTCTATGTTTCCTTTACTGCTATCTCAATATACAGGTTACAACCCTGTCTCCCTTCCTTCTCAGCTGCAGCTTCTCTATCATGTCATATGATTCCTATACTTGCAGTCTGTTGTGAATAACTATTCAATGCATGTAGTTTAAACCTGACAATGCTCAAGTCTATATTGTCAAATGTTTTCTCTAATACTGGAAGTGTATATTTGTCTTTCCTTGTTCCATCTTTTAAGACAAGAGATTGCTAAAAGCTGTAATTAATGGGATGGTGAAAGAAGAGAACGACAGGAACAAGCCTCAATATGAGTGTGTGAGCCAGCAGTCGATGGTAGTGGAAGTACCAGTCGTGATGAAGTAAAGACGATAATGGATAAAAGAAATCTCACACGTATCGAGTGGCACAATAGCCTGTTACTCCGGAGGTGAGACAGTGGCACAGACCTCTGGCAGGGGCTTAGCCTCTTGTATGTGGAGACCCCCAACCTCGACCACGCCAGGCGAGAGGGGCACGGGCTGGTTGACGCTGGAGTGGCTGTTGAGCAGCAGCAGGCTGGTGCTGTGGACCAGCTGGCTGGTGGGCGGCGCCCCGCTGCCCAGCGCAGCCCGCTCCACGGCGTCGATCACCCGCTCAGACAGCCACCAGTTGGACAGTCTCGCCAGCAGGTAGAACGCCGTGTTGGCCGTCCTCTCCCAGAAACCCAGTGGTGCCACCAGCGGCAGGAAGAAGTTCTCCATGTAAGCTGGATGGTCAGGGTCCCCCATCTGCAACACACAGCTGCCCAATAATGCCACCAGCATGTCTCCTGACGTTTATTATCCAGCAACATTCATTTGAATTCCAACATTTTTAATCTAGGTCTAACTGTGACTGTTGTGAATGTCAGTAACTGAAATATCCATACAGATGTAACAAGACTCCTTTACTGAATTTTACGCAGTGAGACTCATGAGATTTTTTTCCAAGAACGATTTTGTTTTCAGTTAGTAAAATCTAGTTGATTTATTAACACTATTTTGCTGGGTAACATTTGGAACTATCTGGCGGCGGAACACAAAACATAAACTGTTTTAGTTAATTTTGCTTTGATTGGATAGGATGCTACCAATATAAATAATTTTAATGGTCATGAGCTGCTTTCCCAATCACAGACTTGAATGATACTGGCATACATTACATGCCACGAAGTGACGAGTATAAAGAATAGATAGCTGTGCTGAAAAAAGTGGATGATTATAAGCACACTAGACACAAAATTAGCCACCCCCTACCACCCCGATCCCCAGCGTTTAACACACACTCTATGCATTACAATGACCTCCAATCGGCGAAAAAGACATTCGACAGTCTTATTAATATGTTACATATTATTTCTTTTAATTCAGAACGCAAAGTAAACCAATGATCAAATATCCCCATTGAATTTATTATTGATTTAAGCAGAAAAACACTTTTAGAATATGAAAAACCACTTTAAAAATATATTGTCTCATATCCTACAGAAAATGGGAGTTGCTGATGATGATTATGTAGATAACCTTCTTTTAGATAATATAATATTCTTGAAACAGAATGCCCAAAGTGGTAAGAAACATTTCCTGATAGAAGAACATGAAAAGAGTTCCAATCCAGCACAAAGAAAAAGACAGCTGAATATCTAGCCCAGTCCATTATTACAAAAGCAAGAACGCAGAGAGGTACAATAAGACACTGATGAGGAAACTTTTTTGGTGAAAAATACCGAAAACATTTTGCTAAACCGAAAACATTGTTTCTCCAGACTCAAAGAGAAGGAAAGTTGATTCTGCGATACAGCCTACAGATGTTATGGAAGAGCAGGAAGAAAATGCTATAGGAGACCAGAGTGAAGTACTGGACGATAATGACGGTATCCTTGAATTTCCTGAACTTGCAAATTTCAACTACGGAATGGCGTCTAGAGAGACGTGAATCAGTTTTGCGTACTCCTTTTGATCGACATTGAGTATAGCGGAGAAATGCTAATGCCAATCGACATTTTCTCTTACAAAACAAACCTCAAAATGCTTATAACTGATATTACAATTCCTGGTAGAATTTAACGTACTGAACAAAAAGGAACTGTGTTCACTACTGACGAGACCGACATGAAAGCTTATATTTGCATGAATCCTGATATGGGGCACGACATTCTGCCAACATTCAGAAGGAACTAGTCTACAGAACTGTTCCTAGCAGTTCCATATCTTGCACAAGTAATATATCTTGTTAGGTTTGAGGTCATTCGGAAATACTAGGATTTTGCTAATAATGCAATCCAGTCTGCACAGATGATGCTGCCTTCAAAATTAGACCTGTCATATATTTTTAAATAAAAACTTTCATGCATCTCTGACTAACACAATGTTTCAGTTTGTTGACGAACATGTGGGACTATTCATTCAAAATAAACCCATAAGTTGGGATTTAAACTGTGCTGTGAACGTACTCTTAAACTCTTAAACAGGAAAAATAGTGTCGGGAGTAACCGAGTTTGCAACTCTTCAGCTAACTAAAACCTCATTAGGACTCATCCCGACAACTTTTTTGACTCTCTGACTGTGCTATTTAATGTGGCTGAGAAGATTAAATAACTCGGAGCAGCACGCACCAAAAGTAAATTTATGCCAAAATCATTGCCTCTCGATGAAGGTATGTAAAGAGGAGAAATATGGTCTCAGGAGTAGTAGTTTGACAGCCTTGATGTGGGTGGGTAATAAAGCTCCGTTTCTTCTGAGTAATTTTATATCGCCAATCCCAACAGAATCAGCGAAATGCGCTTCTCTTTTCTGGCAAAATTAGTGTTTCTTGTCCAGCGAAGGTACACCTTTACAGTCGGCACACGGGGTCATGTCTCACAAGGAGGTTAGATACGAGATTGATAAGAAAACAAGAGTATGTACTACTTGAAGTTCCTTTTTGACCTTCTTTATATTATAGTGCACAAATCGTATGTCATACTTTAAAAATTACAGTCTAGTGATGTGAATATCTAGGAGACTATAAATTAATTGGAATTCAGGCATTGTGTTGCTCGAAGTCTATTGGGAAACTTCTCAAGCCGGATCGTGAAACGTTGTACTGCACTAGACAGGTAGGCGAACGAATATATGAGACAAGTACTGCATATACTAAAGACTAAATAATGAACTGCAGGAATAAGGAGAAAACGGAAACTCCATAGGCAGCTAGTGTGAATCTGTAGTCACCAGATAGAGGATAAATCGACGTGCGAAGCACCAATCGGCCGTCACCGAGTTTCTGAAGTGCAGTTCAAAGACACCTCTTTGTGATAAGTAAACATTCACGGCCGGAAATGTCACAATTAATAAAATTTACAGGGTTATTATGCCGTGGTCGAATGTATTTCACCTTAAAACCTGACGTTTCGTCGCCGTCTGTGAAGTATACCTTTTCTAAATGTCCGATTCGCACCCGGGATCGCTACTGACAATAACAGAATTCCGCTTCTGCGAGCTTCCACGCAGGGGGGCGTCATCACGTGTTTGAAATACGCTCGCGCATTTGGCTTTTGTCGACTGCCGTCGTTCGCTGTTGCTCTCATCCCACGGTGAAAGATGTGTACCAGTCTTCTAATGGAATTGGTGTAATTAATCTCTGTACCAAGTTTCACTGGTATAGACGTATTACTTTCGGAGGAAACTGTACTTGAAACTAAAAATTTTAAAGTTTTCATATATTTTTTCAACCTACATTGACAATTAAAACTGTCGTCACTGCGGGTTTCTGTGTGCTGGAGATTACGTTAGGAGGCCCTCTTTTGAAATCTGTCCTCTTCTATCATTTGTAGGGCACTTTCCTCTGCGTGCCACACCCTCAGCTGGGCAGTTGACATACGCACATTCTTCGTGTTCTTTGGAGGCACCATGGGTATCACTGAAAACTTTCAGATTGCTGGATAATCCATGACTGAAACACAATACTCCAACCATGACACCAGCCTTTAGGGGTTTGAGACACACAAATCCTGTTTCATCCAAGCTATGCCACATATAGTTACTGAAACTTTCCTTGGGATTTTGAGGTTTCCCATGGACGAATTAAGCAAGCAAGTCTCTGTAGATAGCTTTTAAAACATATGCATTGGTAGGGGATGGTTACGTCTATATTCGTCACCAGCGGCACTAGTGTGGACTACATCATGACTCAGGGTTCTTGGGCAGAGAGAATTGTAGGGATGTTCTGTTACCTTTACACCTATTCCTTCTGTTAAAAATGCTTATTTCGCCCATATTTACGATCTGCACGAATAAAATATAACTATAAGAACAATAAGATTATCTCCTAAAATCATTGCGAAAAGTAAAACGAAAACACGGTGCTGAAGTGATATTCAGCTGATACCTGCTTTCGCTTAGCACCTGGTTGGTCAACTTGCAAAACAGTATTCAAAGAATAAATAAAGACAAAGAAAATCTGTAGCAGCCAGTATAAACAGCTTAGTTGACAGCAGACAGAAAGGAGAGTGACGCTGTTTAGAAAATGCTCTTTCTTTCCCTTTAATATACACCAATACACGAAACATCCAAAAACCACACATATTCTGGTTCAGGAAGGACTATAGTGTATGTTAACACAATAACAAAATCGTTATTCTGACGGATTTTCACTTCATGATTCCCTTAAGGTGTCCTGAATGATTCAACCCTTTGAGCGCTGCAGACGTGGATTCCCGCCGCGCACCACCCTTTCGCAGGGGCTGCAAACGTCGCTAGCAGCTGCTGTGGTATTTCTAATGGGCGCTGCAGACGGCATTCACCGTCACGGTGTGGCCGTGCCTAAGTCCTAATGACGGCTTTTACTGCCATACCGTTCTGCTACCTGAGGAGCTTGTAATGTGACAATGTGCCTTTTAGTGAAGGCCAGACATAGTCAAGGCGCAACTGTAAGGAAAGTGGACGCTCTTGCCATCTGTGGGCCAAAATCGAAGGCAAAGCGGAAGTGTTTCCGCCTGGTGGCAGCTAAATTAAAGAACGCTATGCAGGAGACAGTGTTGGCTTGTGCTGCATTCTGACAGCAAAATAACAAAAGAATTAAACTAAATAATATTGTTATGTGTAGTAATAATATAAAATTACTTTAATATATGAAAATGACTGTAATTGAATATTGTAATGCTTTGGTACGTTTAATCGTAAATAAAGAACTTGGCGTAATGTAAAATAATGTTTAGCTGTGGAGGGAATCCCCGAGAATGAGAACAGTGTACAGGTTGGCGCGTAATATTGGCGGTAGAAGTAAGTTGGCATAGCTGTGAGGCAGGACAAGTGTTAAGTGACGTAAAAGTGTCTGCCGGTGTGTGCTACGGTAACGTTGCTAACAGACTATTTAGAAGTGAGCTGAAAACAGATATGGTCTATGTTTATCGTATGGCTACAAGCTAAATGGGCACTAAGGCTTGTAAGACGCGGTATTTCGACGGAGATGGACTGTGAGCGCCAAAATAGTACGGTTTCCCGCTCTGGGGTACATGGCACTGCATGGTGCAATGCTGCGTTAATTGCGACGAGTTGCTTGTGCCAACGGCGAGGTGTGAAGTGACCAGTAGCCGCATGCAATGGCGTATTGTGATCTCAATAACTGATGAGGTGCATTGGTGAGCTCACTTCGGTAGCAACAAACTAGAAGTTATCGTACAAGAGTATTATTATAAACTGGTGGTTATACCGACGCCATTACCAGTACATTTATATTCTGTGAATCAGTTTCTGTAATCGTCAAACCAAGTTCTCTACAGTGTGTAAAGTTTGGAGACAATAATAATTTTGTAGTTTAAATTGTATTCCCCGAGTGTAATCAATTATATAAAGGAAATAGCTCCAGTGATTCCTATGTGCTGCAACATCAGTGAAAAGTTATGGTGCGTGAGTATCGGCGTAGCTATACTGCAAGGGAAAATAGTCGGAATTAACGCCGAAATGGCTAGCAGATGGAACATGCCAGGTACTGTGCCACCTTAATTACTGTCCAGCTCGATGTGGTGGCTCTTCAGTACATTGCCATAGTCAAAAGTTACTCGGTTCCGTCCGAGCAACGTGATTCTCAATTAGTGTTTTCAGTAACTATATTGACAAGCAGATCTATATTGTTCTTTAATTAAGCGTTCAAGGAAATTGCTGCCACCACAGTACACATTGTGCCTTCAGCACAATGCAAGGTCAATAACATTAAATTCAGTAATTATAATTTGTGTAGTTTACATTAACCTAAAACAAGTTCAAGTGTTTATCATGTGTTTTTATGTATTGTGAAACGATTTCAGGCTGTGGTAGTGTTTTAAATGAATAATGTCATCCTGCTAGGCAATATCAAACATACAGAATTAACTGCTCCCTGTTCAGTCACTTCAAGGGAGATTATCAGTGCTATTAATAATCAAATATAGACGTAAAAATAAGTTGGTCACGTGCCATTATCATTATTTATTCCAAAAATTCCTTGTTATAGTTGGATCACCATAGGGTGTCGATCCAAACCTATGACACGTGAGAGCCGCTTTCCAGAAGTCCGATGCCGCATGGTCTAATCATAATACAGTAAATTCGGGTAGTGGCAGCGCAAGCTGCGGACGTCTATAGCCGCTCAGCGGAATTTCTGTCGGATTTCACATTTGCTGTTCAACATTCATGGTAGCTGGTCCCTGTGATCAACTGCATTCTGCTTCCGTGGTGCCGTTTATCTTTCTGCCTATTGATCAGGATTTTTAGAATGCTGTCACTTTTGAGTTAGACAGAGCAACGGCTCGTCGGCGTGGTTGCACTGACGGATACTGGAGATACTCCCAAGAAGTGAAAGTGATACTGGGTGTGGCATCTTCAATTACTGCAGTGATGATGATGGCTCTTCAGAGAAAGCTTCACCGAGTAGAGCTCATCAGGATAGTTCTTCTTCAGATCCTGAAGGTGAAGACGAATCGATCTGTAAAATGTCACACCTCAGTGGCAAATTTGATCGGTAAAAGAGTGATATCAGTTCAGCACTGTGTGCATTTGATGACTCAATGCCAACTAGTGCCTGATTCAAGAGTTTCATTATTTTTCATGCTATTTCAATCAGAAAATCTGATGAAATTTATAGCACTTGAAACGCACTGATTTTACACTTTTGCCATGGCAAATACGTCAGAATAAGCTCGTCCTCGACTGTCCACCTGGAAAAATACTAGTTCTGAGGAACTGTATATCTTCGTTGGTATTGGGCTTTTCATGCTCCGTGTTAAAATGTTGGGAATAAGGGAATGTTGGTCCAGAGATGTATTTCTGAACATTCCAATTTTCGGCGCAGATATGTCCCGTGACCGTTGTATGTTGCTTTTGAGAATGTTGCATTTTAGTGACAACTCTGCCAAACGTGCAGATGACAGTTTGTTTAAGATTAGAAAAATAATTGATACAGTTTGTATGGCATTCCACAGTCCGTTCAATCCATATAAAAAGCTATGTGTTGATGAAAGCCTAGGTCACTTATCCTTTAAAAAATTCATTCCTTCGAAACGAAGTAGATTTGGAATCAAGACATTTGTGTTTTGCGACTGTAAAACTGGATACATCTTGGATTTCATTGTATACACATGCACAGCATCAGAAATTGAAGTCCATAATTTGGGGAAACCCGGCGATACAGTGGCAACATAATGAAGCCATACTGTGAACGTAGACATGCTTAGTGTGTCGAGAGTTGGTATAGAAGTGCAGACTTCTTCCTTTGGCTTCACAACCATTACAGCAGCATGCGGTTCTGTATGTAGCAACAGGCGCAATTTGCCGAACTACAGAAGAAATTGAAACGAGGAGAAACTGAATATATGTCAACTGATACAATGCTTACCATCAAGTGGTGCGACAAGAGAGAAGTGTTGATGTTGACTACCTGTAACACTACAGGAATGCGTGACACGGGAAAGAGAAACAGGAGGCGCGAAGTCATGAAGCCGCAATGTGTCGTCGACTATACTGCAAGTATCCGCGCAGTAGACCTCTCTGACATTCTATTAAATTCAGTTGAATCTGTGGGTGGATAGGTTAAATGGTACAAAAAGCTTCTTTTCATATTGTGGGCGTTTGTGCGTTGAATGCTCACACTTTTCACAGATCGGTCACAGGCAGAAAAATACCATTAGAAGTCTTTCATTTGTGTCTGGTACGAGAACTCGTGGAAGAATTTGCTACAGAACAAATAAGAGGCAGGAAAGGAAGACCTCTGATCACGAGAATTGTCTGCGCTTTAATGGAAGGCACGTTTCAAATGTCATCCCAAGTGAACAGCATAAGAATCGCGTACTATTCCTAGGACGTGCAGTCTGCTCGAAACAGTATGTGTTACACAAAACGAAATATGAATACCAACCATGCAGCGTTCCGTTACGTGTTGTAACACGTTTTGAATCATACCACACAACAAAGAACTTTTAGCTGAGTTGCTACATCTGAAAGATGAAATAAAAGCCTTCCTTCTGAAATAAGTATTTAAAACTTAAAAAAATAAAAAATAAAATGAGAAATAATTACGAAATCACTCCCATTGCCTGTCCACAGCCCGGAGGAGGGAGAATGATGGGAGATATAACAAGAGCAAAATAAATAAATATGAATAAATAAAAATAAAAATTCACACATTAAAAATATCGTTTTGCGTCTTCCCAATTCCTAGAACTCCTGAAGATAGACGTTCACTGCGGACATTGTGTCACAGACACAGTCCCTTTGACTGTTCAGAGATGTCACTACTAAACCCAACCAAATATGTAAAAAGCATGTATGAGCAGCGCCTACTAGATGGAGGGGGTCCGACAGCCGATTATTTCTAGTCATTCCGGGAAGCAGGTACACGGCTCATGTTGTCTGTAGTTCAACCGTGCCTAGACGGTCAATAACGCGGTTCGATCATGTCAGCATTGTTACTTTGTCCCAGGAAGGGCTCTAAATAAGGCAAGTGTCCAGGCATCTCGGAGGGAACCAAAGCGATGTTGTTCAGACATGGAAGAGAGACAGTAACTGTCGATGACATGCCTTGCTCAGGCTGCCAAAGGGCGACTATTGCAGCGGATGACCGCTACCGACACCTTGTAGCGCACTACAGATGGGCCCAACAACATGCCGAATGGACCGCTCAGTATTGGCATTACCTTCTCTTCATCGATGAGTGTCGCATATGACAGACAATCTTTGGAGAGGTGTTTGTAGGCAACCCCATCAGGCTGAACGCCTTAGACACACTGTCCAGTGACTGCAGCAAGGTGGAGGTTCCCTGCTGTTTTCGGGTGGCATTATATGGGGCCGATGTACGCCGCTAGTGGTCATGGACAGCGCCGTAATGGATGTACGATACGTGAATGCCATCCTCCGACCGATAGTGCAACGCGATCGGCAGCATATTGGCGAGGAATTCGTCTTCATGGACGACAATTCGCGTCCCTATCATGCACATCTTGTGAATGACTTCCTTCAGGATAACGACATCAGTCAACTAGAGTGGCCAGTATCTTCTCCAGACCCGAACCCTGTCTAACATGCATGGAATAGACTAAAAAGGGCTGTTTGTGGATGACGTGTCCCACCAACTACTCCAAGGGATCCACGCCGAATTGCCATTGAGGAGTGGGACAATCTGGACCAATAGTGCCTCGATGCACTTGTGGATAGTATGCCATGACGAATCGAGGCATGCATCAGTGCTAGAGGACGTGCTACTGGGTATTAGAGGTACCGGTGTGTACAGCAATCTGGACCTCCACCTCTGATGGTCTCGCCGTGTGGAGGTACAACATGCAATGTCTGGTTTCCATGAGCAATAAAAGGGGCGGAAATAATGTTTATGTTCATCTCTATTCCAAATTTCTGTAAATCTTCCGGAACTCTCGGTACCGAGACGATGCATAACATATTTTGATGTGTGAAAATAAATGAAAACACAGAAATATCTGAGATTGTAGAGTCTGCCCAGATGAGTTACTGTGCTGACAAACATGTGAAACATTCAGTCTGTGCTGACATAAGACATTTATGGACAAAACAAAAAAAGAATTACTCATATCGATCATTTGAGCTCGTGAATAACGAAAATCTTGAAAATTCTGTAGAAGAAAGCTCTTTCAGTATTTCCACAATTTTCCAGTTCTCTAGGCAACTTTTCCAAGCTTTTCTGTCGTTTAAACCATTCCTTAATAATTACGAATGCAACGAAAACAGAATCATCCAAATCGGTTCAGACGTTTTTGGGTTTTAGTGAGACAAACGCACAGCAGTTCATTTTTACGTACAGAGATGTTATATACAGTATGAAGATTAACTTTATTAGATGATGGTCAGTTGTACACGCTCGCCTGTCTCTGAGACACAAATGTTCATTAGGAATTAAACGTGACATTAGATAGTGTAGAAAGTTTAGTATTTCCTTATCGAATTCATAAACATTAGTTATATATCATCGTTTATTTCTAATGCATGATAAAAATTGCTGCCCATATAAAAAGAATTCGGAAGCACTGGCTTCTTGGCATTGAAGTTACCCTGGGGATAATTTATTGGGTTAATGAGTTCAAAATACATAGTGATTAGCTTCGAAAGAGTATCTTGGCATCCAGACGCTTATCTCGAAAGTTTTCTGCGGGCGAATTATTGCACTAGCACAGACGAGCGTCAGTGTTTGTTCGTTGTGGGTTCTCCTCCATTTGCGTCTAGGTTAAATAGTAAAAGCTGATAATGAAGTATCAGTATGTCAAATAAAACTCCGTATGATCTTATTATGTTTCGAAAGAACTTATTGCAGATGAAAGAAAGCCTTTGATGGGTAGTTACATGTTATCAGCATAGGCTGTTTCAGTGTACATTATGTCTGTTGAGCAGTTCATCTCCAGATTCAAAGCTATGGAATAAATGTCCAGATACACTGTGTATACTTGTAACGTCGGTGACGAGACTAAGACTTCCAGACAGTCGCGTCTGCCCTGTCTCCAGAAACACTCGGCACAGGGCGAGGTCAGCCGAGCGAAGAGCTCAGGCACAGACGACAGTCCTCGGAGACAGCTATCGGCGCAGGTACGCGAATCAGGTGGCCTCGAGTGTGCGCTGGACACGGCCAGCCAGACACACAGCTGCAGCAGCCAAAGTGTAACCAGCGATATGTGGTTAACCAACTTTTAACTATAACTAACCGTATAAAAAACGCGTTTTCGAGCTCTTATGAGTTTGCTGGTGCTTTGTAATGACATATATTCACACGCCGGCTCGCTTCGCGGCTGTACTCACCCTGTCGCGGGCCCATGGCGGGGCGACGCAGGAGGCGATGGCGACCAGCGGGGCGCGGAAGCGGTGGGCGAGGCCGGCCATGCAGTCCCCGGAGAAGACCTCGACCAGCAGCAGGTCGAACTGGGCGGCCGAGGCGAGCAGCCGACGCACCGCTGGCGAGGCGTACGCGGCGCGGCAGTAGTCGGCCGTGAGCGACCACAACTGCACCCAGTCCCGCACCCCAGATACCAGGGTGGCCTCCTCCACCGGCAGCTGCGCAGGAACCGCGGCGACACTGTACTCGAGCGCGGCGTGGTACCAGAGCTACTCCAGCACATTCGACGAACAGCACATTCCGTGACAAAGACAAAATTCATCATGCCATACTGTGATGCAGGATGAGCAAAGTAAAACAGGCCCAGAAGACATTTGTAAGACTGTCTTGCAATTGACCCTTTTCAATGTTTAAAATGGCAGTGCCCACGAATTGCCTATATTTATAATTTGCTTGTAACCAATAATGTCTGCAACTGTGGTAAAAGTCAAATCTTGCAACATAGCTACACTGATTAGCCAAAACATTGTGACCACTGACCATCGAGACATTCGATGCAGCTTGGCAGCGTCGTGTCAACCTAGCAAAGATAAGTGCTGCAAATGCGGAAATCAATTGACAGCTTGGACAAAGGGAAGATTTTCATTAAGCAGAGCCTGTAAACGAGTATCTCGTAAATGGTGAAGCTGGCCAACTGTTCGTGCGCTACTGTCGTGAGCATCTACAGGAAGACATGGAAGGACAGCGAAACTGCTACTAGGTTCTAAATGGTTGGACGTCCACGACTCTTCACAGAATGTGTTGTTCAGAGGTTTGTCTGCTCTGTAAAATAGGATACATGCTGATCCGTGACGTCTCTGCCGAAGGAGCACAGGTGTTTCAGAGCACACTAGTTCAAAATGGTTCAAATGACTCTAAGCACTATGGGACTTAACATGTGAGGTCATCAGTCCCCTAAACTACTTGAACCTAAATAACCGAAGGACATCACACACATCCATGCCTGAGGCAGGATTTGAAGCTGCGACCATAGCGGCAGCACGGTTCCGGACTGAAGGGCCTAGAATCGCTCGGCCACAGCGGCCGGCAGCACACTAGTCATCGTACGTTGTTGAACACGGAACTCCGCAACAGACCACACCTACATGTTCATGCATTGATCAACAACATCGTCAGTTATGATTGCAGAGGGCATGGGTCCATCGAGATTCGATCATCGATCAATGGAAATGTGTTGCCATAATAATCGAAGACACACTTAAAGCTGCGAACCACCTGCAACCCTTGATGCTTGACGTCGGCAAAGACGTCAAGCATCTTTCATCAGTATAATTGTCTGTGTCTCGGTGCCAGAACCGTGCTACGGTAGTTTGAGGAGCATGATAGTGAACTCATGTTGATGCCTCGGCATCCAGATTCACTTTATGTAAATCCTATTGGAACACATTTGAGTCGCCATCAGGCGCCATTACCACTTACGTAAATCAGCGGTCCGTTATTTACGTGAATTACATGGCCTGTGCGTAGAGATCTTATGCCACATAGCTCCAAAAACTGCCGGGTCCCTGATCAGCGAAATCAGTCATGTATTTCGTTCTAAAGATGGACAAACAAGCTATAAAGCAAGAGGTCATAATGATTTCGCTCATCAGTCTACATCCTTCTCTGTATATTATAATTGTTTCTTCAATCCTGTTATCTTTATTACGGATGTAATTATGTAATTCTGTCAGCACTCTTGGTAGCTCTACGGAGCGTCTGTAACACGTTGTTCAGTTTGTTATATTGCATCATCTTCAGTCCATTGCGTGTCAGAATCAAACAGGTGTTGTGTTTACTTGCAGATTGTCCTTATATTCTTTGATTAAATGTTTCATTATTTTGTGTGCTTTGTCTTGTGTTCTACTTGCATAATCTTCGAACTCTGTAATATACCCCCCCCCCCCCCCCCCCCACGGTTTCTTAAATTTATCTGTTCATCTTCCTTCATTCTGGAGCTTTTGAGTAATATTAAGATTCCTCACCCCCCACAATTACACGACACCGGCCAGTAGCCATGGCAGCTGGGTAGAGGGGCTCACACCTTCAGGTATCCCGTACAGAGAGTATGAACCTTACAATGAGAGTTTGTTGTCAATTACTCCCTTTTGAACTTGAAATACTTTACGATTATTCGTCAGCACCAATTTGATCTGGAATTTCAAAAGGTAGGATGTAAACACGAGTAGTGTGTAAACCCAGTCCCGAACTTGACACAGTCACTTTAATCACCTCTCCCAACAACTTCTGAAATCCTTCAACGTGTTATTTCGGAGCTCAGCTTTGCAAACATTGCATTTTGCCAGAATAAAAAGGTAATGCCGTTACATCTTCAGAGGCAACAGTAATAAACGTCAAAACTAGTCACTGTCTTACAAATTCTAGGTTCACTTCTATCAAAGGGAAACCCAAACCTCAAACTGTTCCACCACATGTCTGACTCCTTGAGGAGTTGAAGTGCTTACAAGCTGTTGGGTCCTGCCACTGCACTCGTGCCTCTTGATTCAGTACGATAGCTTTCTTCCGCTAGCTGCTGACTGAATTCGATAGAAACAATAGTACGCCATCCGTTTTGCACAGTGACTCAACGTTCACGACGGCCATTGCGTAGAGAATAGCCATATTGCTTTAACACATGAACTTTCCTTTTTAATTAGTAATTTTAAGAAAAAGTGTATATTCCTGATAAAATGGAAGTTCGTGCAAGGTAGGGAAACATCATATAAAAAAACCAAATGTACTTTTATTCTATATATTTCTACTACATACAAATCTAATATTAAAAATACAAATATGATATTCAAAAGTTAATAGCAAAATGAAAATTTTGAGCAGGATATGTTCCCTCAGAACTCCCATTTCCTTTACTTTTGTATACCTTTCTTTTATTCATAATTAACATAAGATTTAAAAACAATAATCAATCTTCAACAAATATGGATCATGAATTCCAACTAATGGGCTAATAATACATGATGAAATAAAAGGATAACATAGCTGAAAAGTGTTGTTAATGTAGATTATTTGTTAATTCCCTATAATGTTCTTATATTTTTATACTAGATTCTGATTTGTTATATGAAGTTGCTTTATTTACTGATTAAACACGAAAACATGACTCTCTAAAAATTATGAACAGTATTTGCGCATTTTCTTTAATGTTGGATAGCAAAAATGTTGAATTTCAACGAAAGTTGAAAGAAATGCCTATGGCGAAAATCGAAGAATAGCCTATTGATTACAAGACTAGAAAACTTCATGTTAAGCTTTTTATTGAAATATTTTATTCTGCTGAAATACAATGAACTACAACATTGTGGAAATGCTAATATGAGACTTGTTCACAATCAATACATCCTTGAAATTGTATATGATAAACAAAAACATTTTTTGTATAAAGAAATAGAAAAGTAACGATACCACACTATGGTTTGTATAGGCAACTGTGTAATTTTGTTATGGTCAGTCTGGGTGAATAGACTGAAACATTTCGTTCTTAACAACACTTGGAAAGCCTCAAAGTCGATTATGTCGAGTATGTTTAGTAATTGCATTGCACTGTAGCAGTGCAGACAGCGAGGTACTTCTGAGCGAGAAGGGGAGGAGGGGGGTTAGAACAGTAGCGCTGGGCCACTTTGGATGCTAGGGTAGGTGTGGTTCAACAGCTGAAATGAAATGATCGTACAGCATTGTTGGCCAGGAGACCCCATGCGAGGTGTTCGTCTGCCGAGATAGCAAGTCCTTTTTAGCTGACACCACTTCGGCGACTTACGAATCAGTGATGATGAAATGATGATGAAAGACACACAACACCAAGTCATCTCGAGGCAGAGAAAATCCCTGACCCCGCCGGGAATCCAACCCAGGACCCTGTGTGCGGGAAGCGAGAACGCTACCGCAAGACCACAAGCTGCGGACGGTTCAACATCTGAAACCTACACATGAATGCAGATCTGTCCTAACTTGTAAGCTACAGCTAGCAGGTGCACATATGATGGTATTAACAAGTAATGACACTACTATGACATATTGATCAATAGTTACTCACTAAGAACACTGAAAAAGAAATATACGCATAAAGAAAGGATCAAACAAAGATAGACAAGATCGCCCAGGTACTACCAGAAGCAAATCTCACACAACTAAAAGGGGTAAAAATTTAGTGTAGCAGACAGTACCACATATTATGATACTAACAGTGTAAAATAAACGACATGTGTCATGTGGAAGCTATTTCAGCTCTGTAATAAGGTGCTCAGCAGTATTACATAAAAATTAAATTTTCCTTCTCCTGCACCTTTATGAAGTAGTGAAACCTCTGGTTATACTTGTACAAGTAGCTACATTTCCGCCCTTCCTCTTTACTTTGTTAATGGTTCACTAGAATAGCTACCGGTTCCTGTACTCTCCATAACAAAATTTTTAGATTTTGGCTTCTTGGTCTGTTTCTTCCGACAATAATTTAATGGCATTGCATACTGAGCCATGGCTGCCTCATGCTATGCGCTGAATTAAACCTTCGTTGCGATTCTGTACCACAGTTATCACGATTATGCTGTTATCGTCTCCTTTCGCAGGTGGCAGCAGCAGTGTGTATCGATGTTCGCACATTGGTCTATCTTTGACCTGGCGCTTATAGTTTCCAGCTGGGTGGTGTGTGACCAGTCGGTCGGTTGGCGTGGAGCAGCGAGTAATTCTCCATGGGACATACTTCGGCCGGGGCCGCTGGCAGTCTCTGTGCAGTGTCGGAGTGTGTGGGGCTGTTCACATTGCTATGAGGACTGTGGCTTACCGACCCTGGACACGAAAGTTGAGTTTTGATTAAATCTACCAGCAAGTGAAGACTGTTCACAATGTGCCGTTTGGTTCTCATTGCTGGGACATTCCCGCGAGCAATAACGTGTGTGTTCGAGTTGGCGAAGGTTTAGCCACTGTCCGGAAGAGTCTAACTGTATTTGGTTATTTGCAATTGAAGTGCACCAACGGAATTTTCTGCCTTGTGGTCGTTGACGTTTCGATTACCTGCCCTGACAGTTGACGTAAATTTAGGCATTGTCCTTTCCTCACTGTATGGTCGCTGTCCAGCACAGTGTGTGGTGCGACAGCTTAATGTATGCTGTCTTGGGGGCGTCCATTCCTTTTACGTTTCTATTGAACTTCCAGTTGTGTGCTGGTCGAGTGGAGCACAAGACACCTTGTCTGTGGGTCTGTTGACTGTCTGTTGCCTGGGTTGTTGTCGAATCGAGAATGGTTGGGCCGACTGCTTGTCTCACCTAAGTGAACATTAGTATTTCAAGTTCTGGCCGACCCCAGAAACTTCTGAGCGCCGCTGGATGCACTGCCTTTTCTTATTTTCTGTTGTGTGTATTTTTATGGCTCATAGGCGATGGTTTTGAATTAAAGTTAAATTGTTTGTTAGTGTTTTTTAACTCATGGGCCTTCAGCCCATTTAAAATTAAAATCCCTTGTTCGTCAAATGTTAGATTGCTTGTGCCTGCAGCCTGATTAAAATATTGTTCAAAGATAAAGCCTCAGGCCTTCTGCCTACTAAAAATTATTTTAGTTGTGTTTTAAGTCATGGGCCTTAAGCCGCTTTAAAATTAAAATTCCTTGCTGGTCAAGTTTTCGATTGTTTGGGCTTTCAGTCTGATGAATATATTGTTTAAATAAAAAGGCTTGGGCATTCTGCCTAATAAAAATTATTTTAGTTCTGTTTTAAGCCATGGGCCTTCATCAGTGCAGATTGTTTGGGGCCTTCAGCCTAATTTAAGATAAGGCCTTGTTGTTTACATTTATTGTACTTTGAGTTTTAAGTCATGGGGCCTTCAGCCGTTTTTAAATTAAGGATCTTTGTCTTTCGTCCATCAGACTGTTTGGGGCCTTCAGCCTAATTGAAGATAAGGCCTTCTGCCTTGTGTTCTTTTATTTAATTTTACCTTGAGTCTTAAATCATCGGCCTTCAGCTGTCTTTAAATTAAGGTTGCTGATTTTCAAGTGTTAGATTTTGGGCCTTCAGCCAAATTGTAGAGCTTACATAACATGAAGCCTTCTGCCCTATAAATAGCTTCTGAATTTTAATGGCTTTCAGCCTTTTTTTTATTAATATGGTTGTGCCCTTAAGGCATACGATAGTGTGGCGTATTCAGCTGATAACCAAGTTCAGGAATTTGTACTGTAATGTTTGTTCAAATAAATAAAGTTATAAGTGTGCGAGTGTAACTGACAGGCGGTCACTTTGGCCCCTTTCCGCAATTCCAACTACCTTTCCTGTCCTGCTGATTTAGCAGGACGTTTCAGTACCTGTCCTGTCCTGCGGCTTCAGCAGGGCGTCGCACATACAACCGTAGGTGCCTGATTATAAAGAACTTTCCCTGACTCTACAGTGCATGAAGACTGCAGAGGCATGCTTCGTAGTAAGGAGAGAGCAACGAGATAGCTCGATGTGTGCAGGTAAGCAGATCTGTACGCCACAGTCAGCTGAGATAGCCACCACTTCGGGACGACATGGTGGACTCGCCCAGTACTCATGACGGGAAAGAGTTTCTGAGTCAGTGTCATCTGATTTTGTGCGAGTGGTAGGAAAGAGGGCCGCCTGGCAGGCCACCTTACTAGAGGGAGTGTGTCGTGCAAATGGAGCTGACAAGAAATACGGTTCACTCAGTGAAACTGTGGTGTCACAATAGCTGGCTTACCTGCCACACATTACGAATGCTCGGCTCCATGCAGGACCCATGGGAAATCCATATGCAGTTGAAAAAGTACCTGCTACATGTTTTAACTTGGTCATATGATACCGTGAGCTTCCATGCATTTAAATGTGTGGTTATGAATTATTAAAACCGGCTGAAATACCCTGATCAGCCAGAACATTACGACTACCTACGTAATAAACGGTATATGTAAATTTTGAATGGCTAACAGTGGCGAAGCATAGTGGCATGGAAGCCATGAAGCCTTGGTAGGTTGCTGGAGGGATTTGGCACCACATCTGCACACATGCCACTGTCAGTCACATCCCAGAATAATGTGTTCGATCGGGTCACCTCTGGCGAGTTTGTAAGGCTGTACATCAACTGGAACTCGCCACTGAGTTTTTACAACCACTCGATCATCTTCTGATCTTGTGCTATGGGAAAACATAATCATCATGAAGTAGAGTATGTGGTATTCAACTATCTTTTGATACTCCTTGGATATCATGGTGTCTTGTACAGTCTCTAGTGGTCCCATGGATGCTCACATGAATGTTCCCCAGAGCTTAATGGAGCTGCCACAAATTTTTCTCCATCCCACATTACAGGTGTCAATGAGCTGTTTCTCCAGACGACTGATTCGCGCCCTCACATCACCATGATGAAGAAGATATCACGATTGAGAAGATCATTCAACGCTCTGCCACTGTGCCAACATCCAGTGCCAATGGCCACACGACCTTATAAGTTCTGTTTGCCAATGTCATTGTGGTAAGATTAGCATATGCCTGGGTTGTCGGCTGAGAATATCCATTGTTAGGAGTGTTCAGTATGCTGTGTGTTGAGACACACTTGTGGGATACAAAGCATTAAAGCCTGATGTTCGTTCTACCACAGTTCACCAACTATCCTGTTTCACCAGTTTGCCCAGCCTAAGACGTCCATCATCTGCAATGAGGGGTTGCCGCCAAACCGCATGACGTCTGGACATGGTTTCACCTTGGTTTCACCATGTGTTGAAGAAACTCAGCACAGGACTCCTAAAAAGTCATGCAGTTTCCGAAATTCTCGTGGCGAGCCTCTAGACAATCACAGTCTGCCCTCAGTAAACTCAGATAGATCGCGACCGTTCCCCATTCTACATACGGATAGTGCACTCACTGTTACTACGTGCACCATGCGTGTGTGTGAGAAGCAGTCGTTCCTCTCCAGGTGACGCTAATATCGCCTGGTCTGGTTTATGGCGATATTAGGTCGGCGGTCGTAACGTTCTGGCCGATCAGTGTACCCCAGCCAGAAATTGTACTGACTCTCGTAAGACCTGTAGTGTGACACGCTGAGGTGTAGGTACTACGGCCTCTCTTGCTCGTGCTTCGCGTGCAGAAAACTTACGAAAGGCGGTGGAACGTGGCCTTGGTAGTCGCCGCGATTGAGGCTGACGTCGGTGTAGTTGGGCAGCGGCGGCTGCTGGGGGAAATGTGAGATGACGGTGAGCTGGTGACCCCTGGCGGCCAGCGCGTGCAGCATCGGCTGCAGCAGCCGGAAGTGGCTGGCTGTGCGCAGCGGCAACGCCACTAAGATGCGCGCGCCCTCCACCGGCGCGCCCGCAGGGCACAGTAGCAGGACCAGCGCCAGGCGCAGTAAGGCGGGGCCGGCGGGAGCCAGCGGCATCTGTAACAAGTGATGGCGCCTATAGTACCAGGCCGCCTGGCTGCAAGCAAGTATTACCGTTGCTGTGCACACATTCGCTATTTGCAAGTTCCTTTTAGGGCCAACAAGACTCTGGTGCGTTGCGGAAGCTCCTTAATCTCGCTTGCTCCATCTGGGTGATGCTCTTTGCACAGAACTGAAGGCTTGTACACAAAGTTATTTACCTCCAGGATATCAAATACGTCACCTCGAAATGTGCGAGACATACAGAAAAAGTCACATGTCACTGAATAGAGCATCTCTCCGAGTTTAAATCCGTTGTATGTTCCTGGACGCACATCTACATCTACATCTACATAGATACTCCGCAAGCCACCGTACAGTGCTTGGCGGAGGGTACACTTTACTACTAGTATCAGTTTCTTTCTCGTTCCACCTGCAAATACAGTGAGGGAAAACTGACCATCTATATGGTTCCATACGAGCCCTAATGTCTCGTCTCTTCATGATCCTTATGCATAATGTATGTTGGCGGCAGTAGAACCGTTCTGCAGTCACCTTCAAGTGCCAGATCTCTAAATTTTCTCAGTAGTGTTCCTCGAAAAGAGCACTTATGTGTTTCCCATTTAAGTTCGCCAAGCATATCTGTAACACTTACGAATTATGTGAACCTACCGGATACAAATCTATCAACCTGCCTTTGAACTCCTGTGATGTCGTCCTTTAATACGACCTGGTACAGTCCCAAACACTCTATCAGTACTCAAGGGTAAGTCACCCTTGTGTCCAATATGCAGTTTCCTTTTCAGATGAATGACACTTTCAAAAAAAGTCCTCCAAATAAACTGAAGTGGACCACTCGCTTTCCTACGCTACAGTCCTCACATGCTCATTCCATTTCATGTCGCTTTCCACCTTTACACCTAGACATTTAGGGGGACTTTGAACGCCCTATTCCAACAATGTTAAATTTAGTGGCATCGCTTCCTTCTGTTTCAGGAATCACTGTAGCCATTGGCATGAAACTCTTACAGGACATTTAACTCCGTCTTCTGAGTCTACTGAACTACAATAATTGCATTAAAGCCACTGCTTTCGGAAATACTGTTTTTTAGCTACAAACTTAAAATTTTGTGTACTTTTTGTATGTTATCCTAAATAATTTTAATTAAACATAACATTATGTTCTTCTTTTAATTCAGTAGACTCAGGATATGTATGTTATTACTCCCATAAAATTTGAATACTGTACTCGAAGTGGTTTCTGAGGTTTAGGGAAAAATCCAACAGAAAATGTAAATTTTTATGAACGGCTTCTAAAGTTTCAAAGGACTGCAACTCAATATATGCTTTTTTTTTTTTTACTCACTTGGAAGCACCTTGCATCATACTGCATATCATTCTCTTGATCTTTCTCCAAGTTTTTTCTTCTTTTCTCCTTTCTGGACTCCTTAGTGGTTCTCTGATGCAGATTGCTCCAGGATTAATTCTCATATGATGTAGCACTTTCACCCTACCACTGTTTCCATCATTAAAAGCAATAACAGCATCACTGACCCCACACTTTAGTGTCTTCATTCCAACAAAAACGTTTTTTGGTAATCTAGTCCATATAAGATTACTGAACGACTCATTGGGATTTTGAGTCTGACACTTCTTCAGAAATTCAGGATTTGCCAGGTCTCTGTATATAGGTTTTATGATATCCATGACTGCTGCTAGGATGAAATGTTTATGGCTGTATAAAGTACTAATTTTTCATCAGTTGATTGTGGAAGAAGGTAGCCCATACTGTCTCCTTCATTTTCAATAAATCTTCAGTATTATTTCTAGTTGCCATCCTATAATACTGCTGCAGTTCATCAATCATTTTGTCTGTCAGCCTGCGTCTTATGGTTTTATTATCAGAAAGTTTATTGTCTTTCAAACTTTGTTTCAATTTCCTCAATCTGGTGCCCATCCTCTTCTGGACCTGACCAATACAAACATGTAATTTAAATTTTATAACGTCCGCCCCTGGAAGCTGAGTAGTCAGCGTGATGGAATGTCATACCTAACGGCCCGGGTTAGATTCCCAGCTAGGTTGGAGATTTTTCTCTGCTCAAGGACTGGGTTTTGTGTTGTCCTTATTATCATCATCCCCATGGCCATGCAAGTCACTTAAGTGGCGTCAACTCGAAAGACTTGGACCAGGCGAACGGTCTACTCGATGGGAGGCCCTAGCTACATGGCATTCTACCTTTATAACACAGCAAAAATTACAGATTTTATTAGATCTTGAAGTAACGCGTATAAAAATTTTGGCATTTGCATATGGTGTAGATTATATTTAAAAAAATAAAATAAAATACTTCCCATGTGCGTTTTATATATATATATATATATATATTTGCAATTTTCTGAATAAAATTATGTATATATATATGTATATATAATTTTATTCAGAAAATTGCAAATTTTATAATAAGATAAAAATTGGAAAATGTGAAAAAATATTTTTTCCATTCTAACTCTCCTTAAACGATGTCACAGTGACAAGCAGGACACTTGTAATGTTGTATCCAAACATTATGTCCTACTCATCTGCATTTACTTACATGTTTCTGCGTTTAGTACTAGCTGGCATTCTTCACATCAACTACAGATTTTGTCTAAGTCATCTTTTATCCTCCTTCAGTAATTCCACTTCATACCTTCCCATACACCATAACATCATCAACAGCTATTGCAGATTGTTGCTTACCTGGTTCAGCAGATCTTTTATGTATATAGAGAATAATGGCGGTCTTATCACAATACACATATCTGAGAACCTATTCCATATGGTCTTACCTTTATTAACAGTCTACAGTGCACACCATGTCAAATGCTCTCTGGAAATATATCAATATGGAACCTGTCTGTGACGTTCATCTATAGTTCACAGTATTACTATTAGTATTATTCACCTATGGGCCCAATAGGACCATGCGAGATGCAATCCGTCAATGTCACATTAGTTGGTTGGCCTTCATTCGTATCCAGATTTATCTCATCCTTTCAGAATGAAGTCTCTTTCTTTTATCAGACCACCGTATTCAAGTCCATTTTCTAATTTCCCTCTGACCACCTTTCCAAGCAAATACCTTTTGCCTGAATGTTTTTTTTTTATCTGTAACCTGTGCCTTAGTTACAACTGCTGCTTTAAGATCGTCCTTAATTGCAGCAATCCATTTAATTGGTTGAGTTTTGGTCTTACTTCTGTTTCTGTAGAATTCTACTATTTGTTTTGCGAAGCTAGTGGATGTCATTCTTTTAATGTGCCCATAAAGTTTAAGTCTTCGTTTTCTCATGTCATCATCTATGTCTATGTATACTCCTATTTCCTTATTACTTCTCAGCCTATAAGTTTCTCCATTAGTAATTTTGGGGCCTAATATTTTTCTAATAAACTTTCTTTTCTTTTCTTTTGAATTTCTCTGATATCCCTCTTTCCATTTAAAATTAAAGTTTCTGCTCCAGGAAAACTTTCAGTTTTGTTGTAATGGCTAAGTTTACTGAATTTAGAAAGTGATTTTTTGCTATAAATATTTTGTGTTAATCGGAATTCAGTTGCCATTTTTTCACTGCAATCTCCATTTTCAGCTTTTCCAGTACATTCTCTTGTGTGATTTCCCCCATGTATTTAACCTGAGAACCCCTTTTTATTCTTCCATTTTTTGTGATCAAAAACTTTGGTGCTTGTTTGTTGGATGTCATATATTCCGTTTTTTCGAATGATACTTGTGGTCCTACTTTTCCCGCAACTTCTTTTAGAATTTCAATTTGTTTCTGAGCTATGGTAATATCACTTGTTAAAATTGCCAGATCACCTGCAAAGACGAGGCAGGCTACTCTAATATTACTTCTGCCTAGCTTGATTCATTGATCTATAATCTGAATCGACCTTTGCTCTCGCCATTCTGTAATCACCTTTTTCAAAATACAGTCAACTAATAATGGGAAGAGTCCATTTCCCTGTATATTACCAGTCTTTATATCAAATGGTTCAGAAATTTCTCCAATGAATTTAATTAGAGATTCCTTAATCAGTGTTAGAGTTTTATTATCTAGCTTTTGTGCATTTAAAATTTGGACAAGAGATTCATGATCAACTGAGTCATAGGTCTTTTTAAAATCCACAAATGTGCAAAAATATTATTCCTAGCAATTCTTTGGTGCCAAAGGATTAGTTTTAAATTAAGAATTTGCTCCAGACAGGATCTGCTTGGTATTCACTAATCTTAGTTTCTAACTGTTCTTGGGCTGCATCAAGAAAAACAATGTGAGAGCATTTTGTGTGTGACTAAGAGAAGAGAGGTTCCTCAGTAATTATGAGCATCAGTTCTGACCCTTTTTTCAAACAATGGATGATTTAGCGTCGTTTTCCAGTCATCAGATATTTTCTCTGTTTGCCAGGTATGTCCTATTAGTTGAGTGAACTTCTTTATAGTGTAAGGGCCAGCTGATTTTAGTAGTTCTGCAGTTATACCATCTTCTCTAGATGCTTTATTGGTTTTAAGTCTTTTAATTTGTTTAATTATTTCGATTTCGTCAGGTTCTTTAGAGGCAGAGTTGGTGTTATTAGTATGCTGCCGTTGGAATTTACTGCTGGTTCTGGACAGTTAAACACTTTTTCAAAATAATTAACAAGTACCTTACAATTTTCATTGTTATTAAGAGCCAAAGAGCCATTTTCATTTTGGAAGGAAAGACTTTGTGGTTCGTAACCAGTTAGTTTTGCTTTGAATGTCTTATAAAAGCTTCTTGTGTTGTACTTTTGGGAGTCTCTTTCGATGTCTAAAAGTTCGGCATTTTTGTAGTTTCTTTTAGTCTGTTGGGTTAATTTAGATGTTTCTTTTCTTTCAGTTAGAAAAGTGTATGTATTTTCAGTTTTTTTTCTATTCCAATTCTTGAATGCCTCTTGCCTTGACTTAACTGCTCTTTCACAATCAGCTTTTCACCAAGAACGTTTTTCCTTCTGTCGAAGTGGAATTAAATTTTGTACTGTTGTGATGAACATATCGTTTAGACTTTGCCAATTGTTGGATGGTTTGTTGTCAATTTGGCTTGTTAGACATGGGGTTATTTTAGCAATGTCTAATTTTGGGATAACTTTTTTTGTTTTGAAGAGTTTTTGAGGTTGAAGTTTTACTTTTATTCACATTAAATAACGGTCAGAATCTATAATAGCCCCTTTTCTAAATTAGACATTTGAAATTTTTTTGTAGTTATGGTATTAAATTGTTACATGATCGATTTGAAATTCCCCAATAAATGTATTGAATACCCACCATGTTTTGTTTAGAAGGGTTCTTTTTAAAATGTGTTGACACGATTTTAAGTTAAAATTTTTGCGTGTTTCAACAAATCTTTGGCCAATTTAGTTTGTCCGTTTATGTGCATTAAATCCACCCACACTTTTTTTAATAGTTTTTCTCTTAACTAATTGGGCATTAAAATCACCCATTAAAATTTTGTTGTGGTTTGAGGAAATTTTCGAGATGATTCTTTCTAACGTTTCCCATTCTCATTAACTTCTTCAGGTTTTTTTACGATTATCCTCATTGACTGGCATATGGATATTAATTAAATCGAATGCCGAATTTGTGCATTTAAGAGAAATTGTCAATAGTCTGTTATTAATGCGTGTTTCCTCTGTCATCGAATTCAAAACATTTTGCCTTCTGAGAAAGCAGATCCCAGATGTGGTATATGATTAAGTATTCTTTTATCAAATTCACTTTTATAAAGACGATAATTACCAAATTCCATGGTGTTATTGTCCATCATTTGTGTTTCTTGAAGTGCCAAAATTTGAATCTTCTGTTTTTTTGATGTATCTTCCAATTTATGAAGTTCACCTCGTCCCAAAAGTGTAGCTAAAAATATGTTTGTTTTGCTTTTAAGCTGCTCAGAGGACTCCAACTATTGAATCACACTGCATTTGAACCTGGTCGCCCCAGAATCCGAAAGACAAGTAGCACCAGGAATACTGCCTGTGGACTGACCACCTGGGGTAATATTGTGATTATTAACATGCTCCATGATGATTTTACCTGGAGTCAGGTGGGGTTGAGAAGATTCATTGACGCTTAGTTACAAAGTCCTTAAGCCTGGAGGTTCATAGTAAGTTATGCGAGAAAAGTGCATGCTGGGTTTCGGCCAAACGACGTTTTCTAAAACCGTGCTGATATGAGGACATAAGCTTCTCGGTCCGAAGAAAATTTATTACACTCGAATTGAGAACATGTTCAAGGATTGTGCAGCAAATCAACGAAAGGAGTATTGCTCTGTAACTTTGGAGGTCCTTTCTTGTACCCTTCTTGCATAGAAGAGTCATTTGCGTTTTTTCAAGTCGGTTGGGACTTTACGCTGCACGAGTGATTCGCGATGAATGTATGGGAAGTAATGAGCCATTGCTGTTGAGTACACTTTGTAAAAACCGGATTGGGATTCCAGCCAAACCTTACGACTTATTTGTTTTTAGCTCCTTCAGTTGCTTCTCTGGTCCATCGATGCTTATTACTGTGTCTTCCATATGGTAGTCTATTCGATGGTCGAAGAACAGTATGTTCGTACTAATTTCCTCTATGAATGATTTCTTAAACACGAAATTTAATACTTTGGATTTCGTTTTGCTATCTTCAACTGCCATCCCAGACTGAACAACGAGCAACTAGATGGAAGCGTTAGATCCTCAGAAATTTCACGTTGGACCAGTATTTCCTTGGGTCCTCAGCCAGGACTTTTTCTAAGCTTATGACGGTGGTCCTCCCCCCATGAACCATGGACCTTACCGTTGGTGGGGAGGCTTCCGTGCCTCAGTGATACAGATGGCCGTACTGTAGGTGCAACCACAATGGAGGGGTATCTGTTGACAGGCCAGACAAACGTGTGGTTCCTGAAGAGTGGCAGCAGCCTTTTCAATAGTTGCAGGAGCAACAGTCTGGATGATTGACTGATCTGCCCTTGTAACACTAACCAAAACGGCCTTGCTGTGCTGGTACTGCGAATGGCTGAAAGCAAGGGGAAACTACAGCTGTAATTTTTCCCGAGGGCATGCAGCTTTACTGCATGATTAAATGATGATGGCGTCCCCTTGGGTAAAATATTCCGGAAGTAAAATAGTCCCCCATTCGGACCTCCTGGTGGGAACTACTCAAGATGACGTCGTTATCAGGAGCAAGAAAACTGGCGTTCTAGGGATCGGAGCGTGGAATGTCAGACCCCTTAATCTGGCAGGTAGGTTAGAAATTTAAAAAGGGAAAAGGATAGGTTAAAGTTAGATATAGTGGGAAATAGTGAAGTTCGGTGGCAGGAGGAACAAGACTTTCGGTCAGGTGAATACAGGGTTATAAATACAAAATCAAATAGGGGTAATGCTGGAGTAGCTTTAATAATGAATAAAACGTAGGAGTGCGGGTAAGCTACTACAAACAGCATAGTGAACGCATTATTATGGCCAAGATAGACACGAAGCCCACGCCTACTACCGTAGTACAAGTTTATATGCCAACTAGTTCGGCAGATGACGAAGAAATTGAAGGAATGCATGAGGAGATAAATGAAATTATTCTAATAGTGAAGCGAGACGAAAATTTAATAGTCATGAGTGACTGGAATTCGTGGTGGTTAGGTTAGTGTTTAACGTCCCGTCGACAACGAGGTCATTGGAGCGCAAGCTCGGGTTAGGGAAGGAGTGGGAAGGAAATCGGCCGTGCCCTTTCAAAGGAACCATCCCGGCATTTGCCTGAAACGATTTAGGGAAATCACGGAAAACCTAAATCAGGATGGTTGGAGACGGGATTGAACCATCGTCCTCCCGAATGCGAGTCCAGTGTGCTAACCACTGCGCCACCTCCCTCGGTACTGCAATTCGGTAGTAGGAAAAGGAAGAGAAGGAAACGTAGTATGTGATTATGGATTGGGGGGAAGAAATGAAAGAGTAAGCCGCCTGGTAGAATTTTGCACAGAGCATAACATAATCATAGCTAACACTTGGTTCAACAATCACAAAAGAAGGTTGTATACATGGAAGAAGCCTTGAGATACTGACAGGTTTCAGATAGATTATATAATGGTGGGACAGAGATTTAGGAACCAGGTTTTAATTTGTAAGACATTCGCAGGGACAGACGTGGACTCTGACCACTATCTATTGGTTATGAACAGTACATTAAAACTGGAGAGACTTCAAAAACGTGGGAATTTATGGAGATGGGACCTGGATAATCTGACCGAACCAGAGGTTGTAGAGAGTTTCAGGAAGAGTATTAGAGAACAACTGACAAGAATGGGGGAAAGAAATACAGTAGAAGAAGAATGAGTAGCTTTGATAGATGAAATAGTGAAGGCAGCAGAGGATCAAGTAGGTAAAAAGACGAGGGCTAGTAGAAATACTTGGGCAACAGAAGACATATTTAATTGATGAAAGAAGAAAATTCAAAAATGCAGTAAATGAAGCAGGCAAAAAGGAAAACAAACGTCTCAAAAATGAGATCGACAGAAGTGCAGAATGGCTAAGCCAGGATAGATAGACGGCAAATGTAGGGATGTAAAGGCGTTTAACACTAGGGGTACGATAGATACGGCCTACAGGAAAATTGAAGAGACCTTTGGAGATAAGAGAACCACTTGTATGAATATCAAGAGCTCAGATGGAAACCCAGTTCTAAGCAAAAAAGGGAAAGCAGAAAGGTGGAAGGAGTATATAGAGGGTCTATACAAGGGCGATGTACTTGAGGACAATATTATGGAAATGGAAGAGGATGTACATGAAGATGAAATGGGAGGTATGATACTGTGTGAAGAGTTTGACAGAGCACTGAGAGACCTAAGTCGAAACAAGGCCCTGGGAGTAGACAACATTCCATTAGAACATCTGACGGCCTTGGGAGAGCCAGTCCTGACAAAACTCTACCATCTGGTGAGCAAGATGTATGAGACAGGCGAAATACTCTCAGACTTCAAGAAGAATATAATAATTCCAATCCCAAGGAAAGCAGGTGTCACAGATGTGAAAATTAGCGAACTATCAGTTTAATAAGTCACAGCTGCAAAATACTAACGCGAATTCTTTTCAGAGGAATGGAAAAACTGGTCGAAGCCGACCTCAGGGAATATGAGTTTGGATTCTGTAGAAATATTGGAACATGTGAGGCAATACTGACCTTACGACTCACCTTAGAAGAACGATTAAGGAAAGGCAAACCTACGTTCCTAGCATTTGTAGACTTAGAGAAAGCTTTTGACTATGTTGACTGGAATACTCTCTTTCAAATTCTAAGGGTGGCAGGGGTAAAATACAGGGAGCGAAAGGCTATTTACAATTTGTACAGAAACTATATGGCGGTTATAAGAGTCGAGGGACATGAAAGGGAAGCGGTGGTTGGGAAGGGAGTGAGACAGGTTTGTAGCTTCTCCCCGATATTATTCAATCTGTATATTGAGCAAGCAGTAAAGGAAACAAAAGACAAATTCGGAGTAGGAATTAAAATCCATGGAGAAGAAATAAAAACTTTGAGGTTCCCCGATGATATTGTAATTCTGTTAGAGACAGCAAAGGACTTGGAAGAGCAGTTGAACGGAATGGACAGTGTCTTGAAAGGAGGATATAAGATGAACATCAACAAAAGCAAAACGAGGATACTGGAATGTAGTAGAATTAAGTGTGGTGATGCTGAGGGAATGAGATTAGGAAATGAGACACTTAAAGTAGTAAAGGATATTTTGCTATTTGGGGAGCAAAATAACTGATGATGGTCGTAGTAGAGAGAATATAAAACGTAGACTGGCAATGGCAAGGAAAGCGTTTCTGAAGATGAGGAATTTGTTAACATCTTGTATAGATTTAAGTGTTAGGAAGTCATTTCTGAAAGTATTTGTATGGAGTGTAGCCATGTATGGTAGTGAAACGTGGACTATAAATAGTTTAGACAAGAAGAGAATAGAAGCTTTCGAAATGTGATGCTACAGAAGAATGCTGAAGGTTAGATGGGTAGATCATATAACTAAAGAGGAGGTATTGAATAGGACTGGGGGGAAGAGGAGTTTGTGGCACAACTTGAGTAGAAGAAGGGATCGGTTGGTAGTACATGTTCTGAGGCATCAAGGGATCACCAATTTAGTATTGGAGGGCAGCGTGGAGGGTAAAAATCGTAGAGGGAGACCAAGAGATGAATACACTAAGCAGATTGAGAAGGATGTCGGCTGTAGTAAGTACTGGGAGATGAAGAAGCTTGCACAGGATAGAGTAGCATGGAGAGCTGCATCAGACCAGTCTCAGGACTGAAGACCACAACAACAACAACAACAACAACAACATGTCGGTGGTAGTTGTATGCTTCGCCAATAGATCTTTTGAGAGACGCACGAACCTGCACTAACCTTTGCTTTCTAGTTTAAAACAATACTATTAGAGGACATGAACACATGTAATGCTCCCTGATTGTCGAGCCGAATTAGTTCACTCGTGCTCGCTGGACAGAACTCCGGAGCAGGCTCAGGCTGTTGCGCCCTGCTGGGCAGCAGCGACAGCGGCGACTTGACGCTCTCTTTCATTCGCATTGACGATCGCCTCATAACAGACGATTCTCATATTCAGCACCTAGAAATGTCACTTAAAAATTTCCCCAGATGCTCTCTCCACTGATGTGAGTCATTTGTCTGAAAGTCTTGTAGCTCTTGTTAGTCGTCTTCTGGAACCCCAGAGGTAGTTATGAATATATACATCACAGTGCCAAAATACATAGAATACACACTCACAAGTGTGCTTCCAAACACTGAAGGCATCAGCAGCCGTACACTTCACAGCTCCCCTGGTGCCCTGGAAAAATGATTCCCGTAATAAAGAAGTTTCAATATGGCAACTTGGTGCAGCGACCACGCAAGTGTTTCAGTTTTAATATGAATTGGAGCCGTATCTATTTGACTTCAGAAATACAGATTACCACAACAGGAAAAAACATGAGTCTGAATAAGAAGAGATATGCTGTAAGCAAGAAAATGTCGGCCGCAGACAACAGTGGAGGGGATCAGAAAGAAAGTAAAAGCTGTACGTCCACTGCCGAAAAAGGGGCGACACTGAGACATCGAAGATAAGTAGTGCTGGCACTAGTGATGTTTCTATTCCAAAAATGTAGCTCTTGACAGAATTAGATTAAGCTGTGGCACAAAATCATAGAATAGTCCATATTTTCTTGAAGGATGTAATTCATTTCCTCATCACAATGGTTTGCTTCGTTAATGTCTGTTGTACAAGTACCAATAAGAACACACGATTTTACTCCCCAACCGTCAACTAATTTCCAAACAAATATTCATTCTCTAAAAGAAGTTTAAGGAAATGTCAAACTTGCCCTCATCTCCCGTCTGCTCACTCATTATAACCGTTTTCTGCTTTTCGTGATCACTGTCGCAGCATCCAATGAAAAGTCTGCAGAGAAAGCAAGAGCTTCTGATTTCCTCAGAGCGCATTATGCCATGATATTTTGTTCTCTATGTGTACAGTAGCAATGGGTATTTTGTGGCTCATCTATTCACTCGTGACATTCCGCCTTCGCTTGAGTGCACGCTTTCTTTTGACATGTAAATGAATACCAACACAGTATTCCTTTTCCTCTGCACATCATGCCCCCTTCTTCTCATTTACCATCTGACCATAGATTTTTCCATATTGGCTGCCACGGGCACAAACCTATTAAACGACGTTTCCATCTTCTGCCTTGTCTGTTTTATGATAACAGTCATCTACATTCACATTGTCAGCTGATTTCAGCGATGTGCTAATTTCAAGTGCTTATACTGAAACCAACGTATGACACATATTACACACATAATGAAATGAAATGATCGTATGGCTTTTCCTGGAAGACCCTGTCTGGGGTTGTTCAGGCACAAGGTGTGATTCTGCGAATCTCCATTTGACGCCATTTTGACGACTAAGGAGGATGAGATGAATGATGACCACAGTACGCAGACCGATTCCCAATCAACGAAAATTATTAACAGTGTTGGGAACCTATCGACGACCATCTAGAGGCAGCGACGGTAAGCACTGTACTACCAGCTGCTGTCGTGTACTTATGAATCAACTGTGCAACATGAATCTCATGATACTTCACACAGAACACCAAGGCTGATGTGATACTAATAACAATAAAACGACCGCAGCCTCTTTATATCTAATAATTAGGCACTATATCTTTCCCACACATTAATAGGTTCGATCAGTGCTGGTTATTGTGCTCTGCGCAATGTACACTGCTGGCCACCGTAAATGCAACACCAAGAAAGACAAGAGGTAGCACAACAAAATTTATTTTGTAGATAACATGTTGACCAAGTATGAAATGATTATGTTTACAGACGTCTGTGACATGTGGTTCCCGCCAGAATCAGTAGCCAGAGTAGCCGCCATTGTTGGAGATCACCGCTGCCACACGTCTCGGCATTGAGTCAAAGAGGCATTGGATGTGTTCCTGGGGTACAGCAGCCCAAGCAGCTTCCACACGTTGCCAAAGATCATCTGGTGTGGCATCTGGGGATGTAATCTGGGTCACTCGTTGAGCAACCATGGACCACATGTTTTCTACCGGCGAAAGATCCGGAGAGCGAGCCGGCCAGGGAAGCAATTCAATCTGGTTATTGACGAAGAACCTTTGGACAATGCGTGCCACGTGTGGTCGCGCATTATCCTGTTGAAATATGGCTGTGGCCGAGCCCTGAAAGTAAGGAAGGACAACTGGCTCCAGCACCTCGGATATGTAGCGCCGGCTATTTAAAGTACCGGCAATGCGTACTAGAGGCGTGCGAGAGTAATATCCAATACCGGCCCATACCATAATACCCGGTGCAAGACCAGTGTGGCGGTGCATAATGCAGCTGTCCAGCATCCTCTCTCCACGGTGTCTCCACACTCGAATCCGACCATCGTGGTGCTGCAGACAGAAGCGTGCCTCGTCAGTAAAGACAACGTCATTCCATTCTGCCGTCCACATCCGTCTGTCATCACACCATTGGCGACGGAGACGTCTGTGGTTCTGCGTCAATGGTAGACGAAGCAATGGACGTCTTGCGGACAGACCACTCTGCTGTAAACGGCGTTGAATGGTACGCGCAGACACTGGATGATTCGTTACAGACGCAATGTGCTGTGCTATGGTTCGGGATGTCACTGAGCGATCCGTCACTGCCATGCGCAAAATTTGCCTATCAGCACGTGCAGTGATGCACCGAGGTGAATGCGATCGACCACGTCGGTCCGTCGTACCCTCCTGCATCCAACGGTCACATATCCGCATTACAGTTGTTTGGTTTCGTCCAACACGACTAGCGATTTCTCTCTATGATAATCCACAATCTCGGTAAGCCACTATCCTTCCTCTGTCGAACTCGGATACTTGATCAAACGATGTTCGCTGTTGTCTACGAGGCATAACTGATCGTCTTGTGAAACAACCACAAGGTAAACACACGTGCCGAACGTACAATCGTCGAAATCGCCAAGCCTTAAATGGCGCTATGAGGTGGCGCCACAGGCGCGCGTGATGTGCGTCTGCGCTGAAATTCTAATCAGTTGCATATCTCATCGCTGCAAACCCATGGTGTAAATTTCACTTGATTCGGAGGCTTCCTTCAGGGTGTTGCATTTACGGTGGCCAGCAGTGCATCATCAGTTTTATATTTGCTTGTGCTTACTGCTAAGGAGTAGTGTTGTTCAAATGGTAAACGAGTGAAGGAATTTATTCTCATTTGAGTGTACTATGCTATGAACTATGATGTATATTCATAAATATAAAACATGGCCGCCGCCAGCCACCTGAAAGAGTAAGTCCGAGTCGCTCACTGAAGACTCCAATGACACCAGCCCTGCTTCATCATTCTGACCTTAGCCGTTTGCAAGATGTGGCAACATTGTAGGATGAGTAAGTTCTAGAGAATGTGTTGTCTTTCACTGAACTGTTACACATCCGTGTCTCCCAGTCGTCTAGCGATATATGCTGCTCAGTACAAACTGGAAGGCAAGAATTCGAGTCCACTCTTTTACTCTGTTTTCTAACCAAATTTCGGGTGTCTGTTATTGGTAGTAATCTGATGGAGCCTCGAACGTAATTAACTTCACATTCTAACCCATCAGCGCTAGCAAAAACTTGCAGAAGGAATTCCAAAAACCCTCTGGTGGCTGCTTCGAGATCAGAACAGAGTTTTTTGGCCTCACATTGGTCGCTGGCTGCCAGCCACAAGCCTCCAGTCACTTGGCGGAAGGTGCCTTCTGATCAGGAGAAGATGGCGGTGCGTAACGTCAGCGCATTCTGCTCTCGCATTGCTAATTTAAAATTGTTATTACGCTCTGAAGTGTCAAGAGTCATGGCATAGCGACATAGAGTTATACGAATGGCGGAAGTGTAGCGGACACGAGGTATAAAAGGGCAGTGCATTGGCGGAATTCTCGTTTGTACTCAGATGATTCACATGGAAAGGTTTCCGACATGACTGTGGCCGCACCACAGCAATTAACAGACTTTAAACGCGGAATGGTAGTTGGAGCTAGACGCAAGGGACATTCTACGTCGGAAACCGTTAGAGAATTGAATATTCTTCGATCCACAGTGTCAAGAGTGTGTCGAGAATAACAAATTTCATGTACTACCTTTCACCACGGACAACCGAGTGGCTAACGGGCTTCAATTAACGACCGAGAGCAGCTGCGTTTCTCGTAGAGGTATCAGTGCTGGCGGACAAACAACACTGAGTGAAATAACAGCAGAAAAGAATGTGGCACATAAGGTGGAACGTATACGCCACGACAGTGTGGCGAAATACGCCGTTAATTTGATGGCAGCAGGTGACTGAAACGAGTGAGTGCCTTTGCTACCAGCACGACATTACCTGCAGTACTGAGTACATCAGCTGAACCCCAGATGACTGGAGAAACGTGGCCTGGCCAGATGAGTCCCGATTTCAGCTAGTAAGAGCTGACGGTTGGCTTCGAGTTTCGCACAGACCCCACGAAACCGAGGGGCCGAAGTTGTCGACTAGGCACTGTACGAGTTCCACAGTGGCTTTGTTTAGATGGAATGGACGGGATCCTGGTTATGTTCGGCTACTTCGGGACCATTTGCGGCCATTCGTGGTCTTCACGTACCCAGATAACGATGCAGTGTTTGTGGCTGAAAGTGCACCATGTCACTGGGCCACAGTTGTTCGCGACTGGTTTGAAGGACATTCTGCACGATTCAAGCCAATGGTTTGGAAACTCACATCACCTAACACGGACCGCATTGAACATTGTAATCGAGGGTTCAATTAATGCACAAAACCCTGCACGGGCAATACTTTCGCAGCTATGGACTGCTATAGAGGCGGCACGACTCAGTTTCTCCGCAGGACATTTCCAACGACTTGTTGAGGCTGGTCGAAAGCAGGTCCAGCATGATATTAGGAGGTATCCCGTGACTTTTGTCAACCCAGTGTAATTTGATATTCCGTGTGAGATAACGACGATAAAACGAGTAAACGCTGTGCAGTAACACAAAATGCGTAGATTGCTGCAAGTGTGTATATCAACTGTCATTTTCTTATTCGTAGTTCTAGTAGTCCTCCTGCATCTATATGTTTAATTTTGCATACTTGAAACATATGAACGTTTCTTTACGGCTATAAAAAGGAGTAGCAAGTGGAATAAGATCTAACATCAGGGTCATCTTGTTTGCCTTCAGTTTAAAAGAGGGGTGAATGCAGTGCAGGCACCTCGAAACATGGTAGGTGCATTTGCTTTTAGGCAGCTAACATCAGATAATTATTTCAGAAAAGATAGCTCTCGCATGAATGATTTTCCACACTCAGAAAGTCTCGAAAATTGATATATGTTATAAACTGCCAGCATTTAACCTTCATGTGACATCTGCATTCAGTCGGCGAGATTCACAAGTCTGGTGTGTGGGTACTGTATGCCCTATTTTCAAAGCAACAAGGATGAAAGGGGTTATTGTTACTACATTTTTACCTGAACTTAATTAGTTCCCTCACAAGTAGTATTACCTTGGAGAAATTCAGAGTGACTGATAAAAGAAGTGAATCAGGCACTTGTCAGAAGACATGGTCGGATGCCAGTGTAACTTTGTACACATGCACACTGTTAGGGGTGTGAAAAGGATCAGAATTGCAGCTCATTAAGACAATCAGAACGGCCAACACATTGCGCTAACTTTATTCATGTTTAATGTTGCTATTGAGCATAGTATGGTATAAAATGGGCTTTAACAATGTAAGATACTGAGTGATCATTGTGAGTGACCTGGAAATGCTGTGTATTCATGTGAGACGGTGTTGCCAGCACGTGACAGAGTATGGAAAGAGCCTCATGCTGGGTCTCCATTTGGCCCATAGGTCGAATAGTTCAATATTCAGATTTGTGGGGCCGTTAGAGCAACAGGCATACCCGTCCTGAAGGCTCCAGCTGACTAACCACCACATACTCCATCGCCGCCATCTTGTCTCCTTTGCCATTGGGTTAGTGCATAAGTCTGCAGAGTTTTTACATAAGTTTAATAAACACAACAGATCTCATAACACAGCCTTTTAGTCGTCAATAATATATGCCATTTCACTGTTTACAACAGTCTACCAATGCTGGGAGTAGACAGAATTCGTAGGTTCAGACTCACTTGGCTCAATGGCTCATCCTGAACCTACAAATTACGTTTACTATCCATTTCCTGATTTCTGATCACAAGTAGATACAGTGACTGGATGACTGTGAAATACGACATAATAGTCATTTTGGGCAGTTGTACCCTACCAGAAAAATAAAATTATTCACGTTTCCCTAAAATTGAACCAAAGGTAAAAAGGAAGCACTTTACATCGATTACAGCACTCTGTTATTGCCATTAATATTTTAGATTATATACGTTTTGGTGTAGCATATGTTGTCAATAATATCAATCGCCCATGAGCTTATCATGAATTAACAAAGGTTATGAAATAATTTTAAATATTAACTAGAAATTCTAGGACATGAAATTCATTGTCATTATTTTTAATTTTTTCACTCCCCTGTATCTCAATCTAATATTACTATCATCAAAAAACTGAAAAACCCAGCAACTAATATCTGTAACATAAAGTAATTTTAAATTCCTTATTCAGTTACAAGTATATTTTCTCTCCTTTTCTAGTATTAAAATATTCAGAACCAGTAATATAATATGAAACATTTATTTGCAGCTCACTAATCTTTTGTTTAAATTAGAACTGCTACTCTCACCATATTTTGTTACTATAACTCTGTAATGAAGATCATGCATCAGTACTTTACATTAATCAAGTATACTCATTCCAACATAAACTGGTATTAAGAACAATATTTTTATTCAAATGGATAGCAGCAAGATTTTCATTAAATATTGTTCTCCCCTTAAAGTCTGGATTTGCTATGAGTTTATCACACCTTTCTACATCTGGAAATAATTTTACATTTGCTATGTTACTTATATTTTCCATCTTTTCTCCAAATACTGAATTTCCCATCAATTTGTAGAAACCTTTTTCAAAATCATTCTTTTCCTTAGTCGTTATTTCTGTGTCCAGTCCATATATTTCTTTCACCAATCAGACTGTTTAAACTGTAACATTTCCTGTATTTTTGTTATCTTCATTCCTGGAGACAGATACTGTTTAAGATTTCTGTAGTGAACTACATAATTACGCTTGTTTTCCAGAGTAGTTAACAATTTGATTTCTTTAGCTCCAGGCACAATTTTATGTTAAGGAGCAAATGATAAATCTTATGCAAACCATTTAATTTTTCAGGATATTGTAGATCTAATTCAGATATGTATCCAAGTGATGATGCACTAGAACTTTCACTTATTTCTGTAGAATTAATTGAATTTCGATCATCCCATTCAAATCCTCCATCTTGTAACTATTGACTTATAGCTCATCTACATAAACTATTTGCATCAAAATATGCTTATCATTCAACATCTTTATACCTCATAATTTTTCATATAGTTATTATTTGCTTTCACAAATGTACTCACTTTTATTCCTATTCTAATAATTAAAATCATACTTAATCATCTGTTATTGGAAGATATTTGTCCAGTCATCTTAGCACACTATCAAAATAAAAATCAGGTGCAGTAAAATACAAATATGGATTTAAATGATAAGCTTTTAAACAAGTTTCTCCAAAATTTTCGAATACTTTAGCCAATAACAACATCACTTTTAAGATATAAATCATGGTATTCACCAAATTTTGATATTCAGTTTTTCCAAACTAATTGTGCATGTTTATAATCTTCATCACTTATTTCAATATCATTCAGTTTACTGAAAATTTTTTCTTGATGAAAGCTCTGATTCTTCAAATTTCTTCCAACTATTCATGTAATCATAATGACAGTAACCTCTCTAGATTACTTGATTTACTAGAGATTCTGGAAAAAAACATTTCCATGTTTTTATTTGATCCTTTCTCAAATCTGATGGAAGTTTATCATCACTTGAAGCCATAAACTAAGCATGTCAATATACCCAATCTTTAAATTTTCTGTTTCTTCATAAACAAGTTCTCTTAGAAACAAATATGGAGCATATGCAGATAAATTACGTAAATTAATAGCTACAAACATTTCATTGTAAATTAAAACGATTATCTAGTAGATTTATAGATTTTCCAGTCAAATGTACATGATGATAAAATATTTTGTTGATGAATAATGACAATTACATAATACACAAGTTTCTGATCATGTATGTCTTGATTGTTCTTCAGATGTTAACAGTCTCTTTTCTTCAGTTTCAGAGTACATTTTTCCAAGTCCATAAATCTCTTTTTTCATATATTTGAGAAATTATTTATGACGGCTTGGCCCACGATAAAGAACTGGATCTTTATAATGGCCATTTATACGAGGACTATTCAGAAATTGGGGAACATTTCTGTCTGACTCCGCTAGGTGCGCGCCGATCGTTTATATTTTGGTATGTGCGTGCTCAGCAGCTCAGTTGGCATCCATCCATGACAGTGGGAATGTCTCTGTGCGTCTGGTTATTTTCGATGTTTGAATTTGACATGTGCGCTGCAATCGAAAATCCCGCTAGTTGTGAGGTACAGTCTGTGTGAAAAGGTTTTTGTTGACAAAAAACCTAAAACCTGCAGAAATTTATCGTGAGCTCTGCGAAGTGTATGGAAACAACGTAATGAGTGAGTGTTCCGTCCAGAAATGGTGCATTCGGTTTTAAAAAAAGGCAGAACCAACGTTAATGATGAAGAGAAGCGTGGACGCCTGAGCATTGTGACTGACGATCTTGTCACTTCACAATAACGGAGCTTTCGCTTTCTTTTCCACAAGTTTCACGCCTTTGTTGTGTGAAATTGTCACTCAAAAGCTAGGCTACCACAAACTTTGTACACGATGGGTGCCCAAAATGCTTATAGAGCACCATAAAGAACAGCGAATGAGGGCAACGTTGACATTTCTCGAGGCCTACCACAAACATTCATTACTGGATCGTCCGCTCCCGGTAGCTGAGTGGTCAGCACGACAGAATGTCAATCCTAAGGGCCTGGGTTCGATTCCCGGCTGGGTCGGAGATTTTCTCCGCTCAGGGACTGGGTGTTGTGTTATTATCATCATCATTTCATCCCCATCGACGAGCAAGTCATCGATGTGGTGTCAAATGGAAATACTTGCACCCAGCGAACGGTCTACCCGACGGGAGGCGCTAGTCACACGACATTTACATTACTGGATCGAATCGTAACCGGTGACGAGACTTATGTGAAATACGTCAGTTGCGAGACACAATTACAGTCCGTGGAGTGGGGGCACACAAAACTCCCCCAAAAAGCAAGAAAATGTTTTCAACCCTTGTCAACGAGAAAGTTGATGGCGACAGTGTTTCGGGATGTGCTTCTTAGATATTTTCTCGAATGTGAAGCAACCATAAATTCTGCCCAGTACTGTCAAACTTTGCACAACCTTAGAAGAGCAGTTCTAAACAAACTCTAAGGAAAGCTGACGTCCAAAATTTTGTTTTTACACGACAATGCCCAACCTCACACGGCAAACCGCACTACAGAACTCCTTAATTCATTGAAATGGGAAATTTTCTCCCGTCCGCCCTACAGCCCCGATCTTGTACCAAATGACTTCCGCTTGTTTCCAGGGATGAAAAACTGGCTTGCAACGCAGCTCTTTGATGACGACGCGGAACTGGCTGAAGGCTCAGGCGGCTTAATTTTACGACGAAGGTCTTTCAAAGCTTGTCCACCTCTATGATGAGTTTGGTGACTATTTGAAAAGTAGTATGTCAGTCGCTCTTTCAAATGTATATAATAAAATGTATTTCTTGCACTTAGATTTTTTTAATTTACCTTCTGGATAGCCGTCCTATATTTAATATAATAACAGAAACCTCATGATTCATGTATTTGATACTTCATTGTATATGAATTTCATAGATCAGGTTGTGTATTACCCATTTTAAGCAGCGATTTCAAAATCAACATAAGTACGAAAGGAACTTTCTGTGTGAGCTGATGATTTTTAAAACTTATGTATTTACCCTTCTTTAGCAATTCAACTTTTAATCGTTTGCTAACTAAGCAGCTTGCCGTGTGACTATCTAATTTTTCTTTACATTGAACTATAGTAAATGCAAATGAAATGCATATTAAAGAAACACCGAGTCAAAACAGTCTTTTGCTGCCCGATAAAACACGAGCATTATTGGGAAGTCTGAAACATGATCTTGGCTTGCGGAAGGCCGGCGTGTGCCAGATTCCCTGTCGGCGTGGTAACACTTACATTGGACAGACAGCGTGCACCATCGAAGATAGTTGCTGAGAACATCGAAGGCAAACACGACTGAAGTATTCTAACAAGTCCCCTGTCGAAGAGCACTGTTTGTTTGGAAAATACGAGATGTATTATGAGCGTACCCAGATCTCGGCCCAGACTTCTAAATACTGGGACAGCGTTGTCAGAGAGGCCACCGAAATTCGCACCAGGGACGAGCTCATCAACCGAGACTGCGGTTATAATCTTAGCAAGGCATGGGAACAGGCACTGAGTATAACTAAGAAGACTCTCAGCAACGAAACGATCTGGTGAGCCGCGCAGACACACGAACTACACCTACGCTGCCACAGTAGCTGACCCCTGCGTCTGCGCGGCTGCGGCCGCGGACCTAGGAGAGAACGGCCCGTGGCGGCAGGGGTATAGGGCGGCCACCCGCCCTCAGGAGTTCAGTTCGTCAGCGCGCCTGACGATGGCGACGTGTCTGATCGCCGAAATATTGTGCCCGTTGGACACTATGAACCAGCAGTACACCTGTCGAGTCATCGATCTACACAGAATTTGTCCCTGCATAGTAACAGAACCCATGCTGCCAGTCAGAATGTATTCTTAATTGTGAAACGGAAAGACGGCAGTTTCGACAAAATTTCACCTTTCTGTATTCAAAAGGGCTTGCAGGGCATAGCAGGCTCCCTGACAGTAGTCAAATGACTGCATAATGGCATCCTGTTGGTTGAAACTGCTAATTCCCAACAAGCAACGAACCTCCAGGAGGCTAAACGCCTTGGAGAACATGCCATAGAAACGGTGCACAACACCTTGAACTATAGCAAAGGTGCTGTGACCTGCCGAGATGTTGTCGACGTTCCCGAGGAGGAATTGAAGCAGGAGTGGGCTCAGGAGGGCATCCTTGATATGCAGAACATATTGAAACAGATTAACATGTATCTGGTGATTCATTCTTACCTTCAATAGCACTAAACTCCCAGGGCACAAGGTGGGTTTTCTTCATCTCAACGAAGGGCCAAATGTTCCAAACTCAATGAGCTGTATAAGCGCAGCGCTTTGGGCACACGACCTTAGGATGAAAGGCACATATGGCATGGCCTACCATGATGGTGTTGACTGCTCCTCCTCTCCAAAATGTATAAATTACTCTGTGAGTCACCCTGTCTAGTGTAGGGCTTGCAGTATCTTCCATGAAGAGCGGAAGATGCAGGAGATTAAGACTTTAAAAAGCATCCCATATGGAGAGGCCGAGAAGATTCATAAGGCAACGCAGCCTTCCGCAGAAAATAGGAAGCTTCCGACACTGTGGAAAACAGGCGATCAACCGTCACACCATGTCGATGTCATTAGTCTTAATGGGTCTGCTGCCTCTCCTTGGGAGCCAGTGAATTTTTCTAAGGCCTACAGCCCTCCTTTCCCCATGTGGGAGCTCGAATTGGCACTGCCTGAGGTCCTGACACTGCACCCGGTCATGATCAAATCCGGTATAGCATGTTTCGACGATGGCCAGCGGCGTCAAAGGAAATTCTCCTCCAATGTTATAATCTTATACGGGAGACAGGCCGTTTCCCCAACTCGTGGAGGGAAACGGTTGTGATCACTCTTCTGGCACTGGAAAAGGACCGTACATCTCCCAGTAGTTACAGGAGTATCATCTTAAAGAGGAAATTCTCTGGAGGGAATGGTTGTTAGACACCAGACAACTCCTTAGCCGTTCCCAGTGTGGATTCCGGGGATTTCGGTACACTGTTTACACTGCTGGAGGCGTCTGGCTATTCAGCAGTCTTCCCTGCGCCACCATCGCTGTATCAGTATATTCTTTGATATCAGTAAAGCATACGACACTACTTGAGGACACTGCAATCTTGCACAACGGTATGAATGTAGCTTACGTGGCCACCTCCCCATCCTCATATGGTATTTCCTGTCTCAACGATTTTTTCGTACCTGGGTTGGTGACTCGTTGTCAGATCGTTTTGAGCAGAAGAATAGTGTTCCTCATGGCAGTGTTTTAAGTGTTACCCTCTGTGATAGCCATAGACAGTGTCATGTCTATGGTAAGGAGCCCTGAACGATTTTCTGTTTTCTATACCTCTCCCAGTGTTGCAACAGCAAGCCGTCACTTGCAACTTACAGTGCCGAGGTGGGAGGAGTGGGCTGTAAAGACGGATTTTCAATTTTCTGCGGATAAGTGTGTGTGTGTGTGTGTGTGTGTGCGTGTGTGTGTGTGTGTGTGTGTGTGTGTGTTCATTTAAATCGTTTTGTCGTATTTTTAATTTACCTGTCTTGCACATGGGGGACACCATCCTACATTTTAGACACTGAGTGTGCTTTCAAAAAAATGTTCAAATGTGTGTGAAATCTTATGGGAATTAACTGCTAAGGTCATCATTCCCTAAGCTTACACACTATTTAACCTAAATTATCCTAAGGACAAACACACACACACACATTCCCGAGGGAGGACTCGAACCTCCGCTGTGACCAGCCGCACAGTCCATGACTGCAGCGCCCTAGACCGCTCGCCCAATCCTCCGCGACGTGTGGTTTCCGAGCCACATTTTTGAGTTGAAGTTGTCGTGGTTGCCATAACTGAGAGACTTGGAAGCCAGAACCCTGAGAGCATTGAATCTCTTAAAGTCCCTCAGCCACAGGTCTTGGGGAGCGAACAGGGTGCGTGTCCTCCAGTTTTATAGGGTTTTCGCGCGTTTGCGGCTGGACTATGGGTGCACAGTGCATAGGTTGCGAGGCCTTCTTATTTGAACATCTTTGACGCTATCAACCGTGAGGGGTGTCAGCTGGTCACGGGTACTCATTGGACCTGTTCGAAATGCAGCCTCTGTGCTGAGGCCGAGGAACCACCACTTACCATCCAGCGGCAGCTCCTCATGGTGCATCAGGCATATGAGATCTTTGCAGCTCCATCTTCACCCGCACACCGTACTGTTGTTCGTCCACCTCTCGACTGCCTTTTTCCAACTGTCCACAGGCCACAATACCGTTTGGGATCCGCGTGCAGCGTGTGCTGCAGTCACTCAGTCTGGAGGAAGTAAACCGTGACGAAACGTCACGGTTGGATCTCTGCGTTTCCTCCTTGTCTGTAGCGCGTTCCTTTTGAAATTTCCGCTTCGCGCTCTGCTGTTTTCTTACTCTAGCCAGAGGGCGCTGTGGCGTTGCTGCGAATGGCTGCCTGTCGTGTTTGCGGGAGAGCGTCGGTCGGGAGGAAGAGCTCTGACTGCGGACGGCTGGGAGCGTACAGGAGGCCACGCCGTTTTGCTGATGGTTTGGCGTGACTCGTGTCAGGTGTGACGCATCGTTAAAGCCACGATAGCAGCCAATGTTACCTCTTGGTAGCATGTGGATCCAAGGGGATGAGGCCCGGTTGTCCATTGAAACTCCTGTCCTACGGATGTCATCGGACGTAAAGTAAGATATTTCGACCATTATTTGCGTCATTTGCAAGCAACTGGGGATTCCGGCGTCTGCAGTAATTCGGCGAAGATTATTTGTTTCGTCGGTGTGTAAATGAATGAAGAAGGAGCAGTTTATTTAATGTTCACCTTATGCTCATGTTCTGCGTGTGCTGCTTACGAGTGTAAACTTGACTCTCACCTTGGTCCGTTGATTTTGAGCTCATCGTGAAATACTTAATCCAAGCAGTGACTTATCAGTTAATTATCTGGATTCTTTCTTTCCTCGTCACGACGCGTGTTAAATAGCAAAGTAGAATTGTGGACCTTAACTTGCTACCTAATTTGCATGGCATCAATAACAGAGCTTAACCTGTTAACTAATTAAGGCTTCTGATAAACAAAGGTATTTAGTATGTTGTTTTAAATTATTATCTGAAATGTATCAATGATTTATGTTGCGCTAGTAATTCTGGGGTATGAACGCAAGTGTTGACACTTCTGCCCTGTAAGGGAATCCTGCTACTTTTGATTGTTTTATAAACTTTAGTTTAGAGAGAAAATACTATGCTTTAGTCCTGCCTTGGGTAAGGTTATATCCGGGATCTGTCACGTGTACTGCAAGCTGCAATAGCAACTTGTAGTTTTATGGTTGTTTTGTTCTCAAACTAGGTGTTTGCGCTAAATATGCTTTGGGCGGGCGTTTCGCCCCTCAGCATTATACACTACTGGCCATTAAAATTGCTACACCAAGAAGAAATGCAGATGATAAACGGGTATTCATTGGACAAATATATTATACTAGAACTGACATGTGATTACATTTTCACGCAAATTGGGTGCATATATCCTGAGAAATCAGTACCCAGAACAACCACGTCTGGCCGTAATAACGGCCTTGATACGCCGGGGCATTGAGTCAAACAGAGCTTGGATGGCGTGTACACGTACAGCTGCCCGTGCAGCGTCAACACAGTACCACAGTTCATCAAGAGTAGTGACTGGCGTATTGTGACGAGCCAGTTGCTCGGCCACCATTGAGCAGACGTTTTCAGTTGGTGAGAGATGTGGAGAATGTGCTGGCCAGGGCAGCAGTCGAACATTTTCTGTATCCAGAAAGGCCCGTACAGGACCTGCAACATGCGATCGTGCATTATCCTGCTGAAAGGGTTTCGCAGGGATCGAATGAATGGTAGAGCCACATGTCGTAACACATCTGAAATGTAACGTCCACTGATCAAAGTGCCGTCAATGCGAACAAGAGGTGACCGAGACGTGTAACCAATGGCACCCCATACCATCACGCCGGGTAATACGCCAGTATGGCAATGACGAATACACGCTTCCAATGTGCGTTCACCGCAATTTCGCCAAACACGGATGCGACCACCATGATGCTGTAAACAGAACCTGGATTCATCAGAAAAAATGACGATTTGCCATTCATGCACCCAGGTTCGTCGTTGAGTACACCACCGCAGGCGCTCCTGTCTGTGATACATAGCGATTTTAATGGCCAGTAGTGTAGGAATCCGCTTTTTCTTTTGGTGCATTTTGTTTTCTTTGTACTTCTCTTTGACTCCTATAAACTTCGCACAAGTCGCGTTCACACAGCTTTTACCGTGCTGTCAATTTGTTTTGAACTGACTACCGCGCGTTTATTTGTCGTGTGTGTAGCGAGTACTTTCAATAGTGGGAATACAGTATTTTTAAGCACATTTTCGTGCTGGTGTGTATGTGTTCTTACGTGCTGTTGGCGCGCGGGCGCGCGCTCGCGCGCGTGCGATTGTGTGCGTGTGTGTGTGTGTGTGTTTGGATCTTATGGACGCCTAATAGCGAGCTCATCAACGCCCTTACGCTTATGAAAACGAAAGAATGTGGAGATGAAGTAAAAGTGTTTTAGACTCATGCACTCGAAAAGACCACACAGTTGCTCTGTCCCACATCGACTAGAACCAATTAGGAGGGAAAATAGCTATACGTGAAATCAAAACACAGAGGAATCAAAACACAGAAGAACTAAAAGAAAGTAAAGCACAAGTAAATGTGACTCCCTGACCACTAAAAAAAAAAGAAAAAAGAAAGAAAAAAACCTTTAGTGAGCCAGTCACTCTATTGACACATTAAAAACATCACCCTAAAAACTTATTAAAAATGTTGGACAATTCAAAAAAGTGTAAAACTTGAACCACATTCCTTTGAAGACTGCTTAAAATAGAGGGAAGATTCGCCAGAAAATTGCCCGCAGTCCACAGGTAGGCAAATAAAACGCAGTCCAATAAAATGTTGAGCGCAGTGATCTGCACCCAACAAACACCACACATTGGGAGGTCCTATCGCCGGAGTAAGAGTCCATGTGTGATGGGGCTGAGGCCTATGCGGACGAGTAAGAAGGAGTTCGCGCCGTCGATGTGGCTGGAAGGAAGTTCGCCACGGCCGAGTTGCGTCCTTTACGACATGTAGCTTGATGTTGGTCTCTTCCAGCCACTCGTTTTCCCATCGACGCATTACTTTGTATCTCAACAGCGAGGTGATAGCGTGCAGGCGGATGGCGCACTGAAACACCTCGGCTGCTCGGACCGCCTTTCGCTCCTCGCAGTTGCCATGTGCGCAGGCACCCAGCAGGCAGAAACCTCTTTTTGCAGTCGTTGGAGTTGGAGGGCATCCCGGATGACTTTGTTTGCTGAGGAGAGTAAAGCGCGCTCAGAGAATCTGAACAGACAAGAAATTTAGCACGGGAAGGTCGTGTTATATGCTCCAGTGTCCTAAAGATTGCATATAATTCTGCATCGAAGACAGTAAATTCTTGAGGCAGTCGGACCTTGAGGACAAGATCCAGGAAAATGACGGACCATCCAGCGGAGTACCCCTGCTTAGACGCATCTGTAAAGACGGCACATAGTTGTGGTGCTCATACAAAGTGTCTGAGGACATCGAATTAGAAGCAGGAGTGCAATCTCTCCTGTACTGCACTAAATCTGAAGAACGCTGGCCATCTGCAGTAACCAGGGAAGCATACGATTAAATTCCTTGACTTGGAGTTGTACTTCCAGACACGCGCACCTCCCTCCAATATTTCAACAAAGGCTTAATCAGTCTTATATCAAATAATTAAATATTATATGAGGAGATAGGAAATCACAGGAACAACTGAAATAGAGTATCACTTCACTCCAATTTGCATTTATTGTAACACTTGATAACATACCAAGAAAAGGTCGCGTGTTACACATGAAAGATAATAGCACTAGAAGAACAATAAACCTCTTATTCAGTTTTCTGGTCTTTAGTTAAAGTTCAACAGGCGAACACATTTTAAGTTCTCCTATTAATATAAATATGCGCGTAGGCGCGTAAGAGAAGTTGTTATGAAACAGTCACTTATAACATCAAGGCAGGCACACTCCATTTAAAGGGAAAATAATTACCAAGTTTACACATTGGTGAACATTAAGGTGAGTAACAGGCAAGTGCGCCGTCGACAACACCTTACGGCCTGGGTGAACCTCCAATAAGTTCCTTTGTTTACAATATGACATTAATTACAGCTCAACAGTAATAAAACATATAATTCCACCGATTAAAATATGGTGGAACAACAATAAGTTGGAAATTGACAAATCTATACTGAAAGGAGCCGCACTGCATCTAAACACCCCAAAAATGGCAACTTAATGGCTACCCAGAGTAACAAAATTAAGAAGACAATGCTTATAGATTGAGTAGAATAAAGGAATAAATAACACGTTCACGGCTTCTGACGGCCGACAAACTGTGTTGGGCTATTGAGCAGTGGTTAATTTAAGCTAGCCACAACATTCGCTAACAAGGTTAGTGGCGTATTTAAAGACAAGCGTCGAGCAAGAGCCCTGGTCAGAAGGTAAAGGAACCAGTACTAATTTACAAATAACTAGACCATTGGAATCAACTGATGACAGGTTGACCATTACCGATGTAGTTCACTATGGACAGTCAATAGACTGAACACTCCGTAGAAACCCAAGTACACTACTGGCCATTAAAATTGATAGACCACGAAGATAACGTGCTACAGACGCGAAATTTAACCGACAGGAAGAAGATGCTGTGATATGCAAATTATTAGTTTTTCAGAGCATTGACACAAGGTTGGCGCCGGTGGCGACACCTTCAACGTGCTGACATGAGGAAAGTTTCCAACCGATTTCTCAAAGACAAACAGCAGTTGATCGGCGCTGCATCGTGAAACGTTGTTGTGATGCCTCGTGTAAAGAGCAGAAATACGTACCATCACGTTTCCGACTTTGATAAAGGTCGGAGTGTAGCCTATCGCGATTGCGGTTATGGTGGAGATCCAGAGACTGTTAGCAGAATATGGAATCGGTGGGTTCAGGAGGGTAATACGGAACGCCGTGCTGCATCCCAACGGCCTCGTATCACTAGCAGTCGAGACGACAGGCATCTTATCCGCAGCCACGGATCGTGCAGCCTCGTCTCGATCCCTGAGTCAACAGATGGGGACGTTTGCAAGACAACAACCATCTTCACGAACAGTTCGACGACGTTTGCAGCAGCATCGACCATCATCTCGGAGACCTTGACGCTGCATCACACACAGGAGCGCCTGCGATGGTGTACTCAACGACGAACCAGGGTGCACGAATAGCAAAACGTCATGTTTTCGGCTGAATCCAGGTTCCGTTTACAGCATCATGATGGTCGCATAAGTGTTTGGCGAAATCGCGGTGAACGCACATTGCAAGCGTGCATTCGGCATCGCCATACTGGCGTATCACCCGGCTTGATGGTATGGGGTACCATTGGTTACACGTCTCGGTCACCTGATGTTCGCATTGACGGCACTTTGATCAGTGGACGTTACATTTCAGATGTGTTACGACATGTGGTTCTACCCTTCATTCGATCCCTGTGAAACCCTACATTTTAGCAGGATAATGCACGACCGCATGTTGCAGGTCCTGTACGGGCCTTTCTGGATACAGAAAATGTTCGACTGCTGCCCTGGCCAGCACATTCTCCAGATCTCTCACCAATTGAAAACGTCTGCTCAGTGGTGGCCGAGCAGCTGGCTCGTCGCAATACGCCAGTCACTACTCTTGATGAACTGTGGTACTGTGTTGACGCTGCATGGGCAGTTGTATTTCCACATGCCATCCAAGCTCTGTTTGACTCAATGGTTCAAATGGCTCTGAGCACTATGGGACTTAACATCTATGGTTATCAGTCCCATAGAACTTAGAACTACTTAAACCTAACTAACCTAAGGACAGCACACAACACCCAGTCATCACGAGGCAGAGAAAATCCCTGACCTCGCCGGGAATCGAACCCGGGAACCCGGGCGTGGGAAGCGAGAACGCTTCCGCACGACCACTAGCTGCGGACTGTTTGACGCAATGCCCAGGCATATCAAGGCCGTTATTACGGCCACAGGTGGTTGTTCTGGGTGCTGATTTCTCAGGATCTATGCACCCATATTGCGTGAAAACGTAATCACATGCCAGTCCTAGTATAATATATTTCTCCAATGAATACCCGTTTATCATCTGCATTTCTTCTTGGTGTAGCAATTTTAATGGCCAGTAGTGTAGAAACTACGCGATCGCACTCCTTTCTTTACTACAGAGGGAAAAGTCTCGTCTACAATACGTGTAGAATGGAGCCTTACACAGTCTTAGTTGGCTCTGAGCACTATGGGACTCAACTGCTGAGGTCATTAGTCCCCTAGAACTTAGAACTAGTTAAACCTAACTAACCTAAGGACATCACAAACATCCATGCCCGAGGCAGGATTCGAACCTGCGACCGTAGCGGTCTTGCGGTTCCAGACTGCAGCGCCTTTAACCGCACGGCCACTTCGGCCGGCTACACAGTGTTAGTTGATTGTGTACCACGTTCATAAGCAATTCTGTTTCCTACTCTGTTATAATAAAATGTTGAAACATATTATGTAAGTGGTATTTACTGATGACGCTTCGTCAATAAAAACAAGTCTGGTGTAACTCTCTTATGAAAATCAGTATGGTTTAGGCTGGAGAAAGAATAATAAGTTCCACGTTGCTGTTGTGGTCTTTGGTCTGATGCAGTTCTTCGCTCTGCACTTCCGTGGGCCAGTCTGTTCACCTCTCTGTAGCTACCACAACCTACACCCACTCGAAACTTCTTACTGTCATCAAACAATCTCCCTCTTCTTCTCTGAACTTTTTATCCTTCACGTCTCACTTTCCTATAAGGCTACACTCCAGAAAAAAACACTTTAAGAAAGATTTCGTAACATTTAAATTTAAGTTCGATAGTAACAAATTCCTTTTTTTTTCAAAAATTCTTTTCCTGGAATTCTACATTTGATATCCTCTCTCCTTTGGATGTAATCATTATTTTGCAGCCCAAGTAGCGAAACTCATCTACCAATTTTAATAGACTGTAAGATAAAAGAAGTTACAGCCACTCTGCCCTGGATCCATGTACTGACACAGTGGAAGAACGTCATAACGCCGTTGCATCTCCTCCTGAGGTAAGCTGGAACACAACTGGTTCTTGACATCCTTGCTATTGGCACCAGGATTATGCTGAAGTCCGAGATGGTGCAGTACGCGTTCTGTCGCGGACAGATCGGGGATCTATCTAGCCACAGGAGTACTCTGACATCACGCAAACTGTTCATGGAGGCACATGCGATTTGAGGAAGAGCACTAAACTGTTGAAAAATGGCACCTCGGTATTGTCACGTGTGAGCTACCACATGGGTATGCAGGGTGCCCACGACGCGCCGTTTTGCCGCAGTTCTCGCAGTCACTATAAGCCTCGAACTGAAGTCATACCCGATGATTATGCACACCTTGATGCCAGGAGTAACACCGCTCTGCCTCCCCAAAAAGCTGGAATAATCGGACTTCTGCGCGGGCCGCCAATATGCTCGCCGATGATAGTCATTCTGGGCACTTCAGAACAGCGATTCATAAGTGAACACAATGCAGTTCCAATCATCACGTGTTTACACTTCTTGGTCTAACACCGCTGTGCCTCCCCAAAAAGCTGGAATAATCGGACTTCTGCGCGGGCCGCCAATATGCTCGCCGATGATAGTCATTCTGGGTACTTCAGAACAGCGATTCATAAGTGAACGCAATGCATTTCCAATCATCACGTGTTTACACTTCTTGGTCATGGCATGACTCCAAACGAAGAGGTTTGTGCTGTACTGTTGACGCCAGTCTATGCATGGGAGCCGTCCGCGGTGGCCGAGAGGTTCTAGGCGCTTCAGTTCCGAATCCTGCCTCGGGCATGGACGTGTGTGATGTCCTTAGTTGGGTTTAAGTACTTCTAAGTTCTAGGTGACTGATGACCTCAGATGTTAAGTCCCATAGTGCTCAGAGCCATTTGAACCATTTTATGCATGGGACGGTCATTTCCTCGTTCAGCTGCTGCTAGTCTGCAGAGCTTTGCACTGAGTCCATTAAATGGTTCAGGTTGCGTGCGTCACGTTCCGATGCAGTCCGCCATCGGGCCATTACCTCATTTGAATGCCCCAAAAATCTGGATACTGCACGATTCCGGTAACCGGCCAAATGCAGACAAGTGATGAGGCCCCTTTCAAACACTGTCAGGTGCTGATAACTCTGTCTCACTCAAGAATACGACGCCTCAATGAACAGTTAACACTCATTATATAACCTGCCACATGTGATGACAATACTAAAAACGAACAACATTAATGTAATCTCGCTCCCATTCTACGTCTCAAAGATAATTTTAATTCTAATCATTTACATTCCGCCGTAGATGTGTAAATGTAAGAAGTTGCATGTACATCCGATCATGTCTTGTGCATGCTTTTCTTTTTTTATCAGGCAGTGTAGTGTTGTGTCATGACTCACATCATGTGACTTGGCACTGCAGCACTGTCGGCGTAAGAAAGAGGAAACCAGCATGACTCTAAAACATTTATATAAAGGGGCAGAGGTAGATATTACCCGGCCGTTCGTAAATTCTCCATCTTTGGCACACGAGACCAGCAACACGTAAGCCATATCTGAGCGATCACCTGCAACGGTCTACACTATCAACAGTACTGCCCAGAAATGCTGCCATCAATTGTAGCCACTTTGCGGCACTTTGCGAGCACACATTTGTGGTCCGTGTGAACGCAGCAGCTTAACACGTACCTGTGAATGTGGAGGGACAGCCGCGTCCGTCTTACGTTGGTCGAGCTTCAGCGGTATGGATCGTGGTCTGGCTACCTGCTCACCAAAACGTGTAAGAGGATGAGCTCGTGGACCTCTTCCCGAAGCACGCAGCGCAGAAAGGGATCTTTCTTGTACCTGATCTCGATGCACCCATCTCCGTCTCAGAACTGAACGGGAATATATGACGTGTTAAAAGAATAATGCGGAAAAACACAGAGTCGCTTAATATCGCAATTAGCAGCCTCTCCTCTACCGGCCCCCTATCATATCGTGCTTTACAGGTTTTGCATGCCCCCCTGCTGGTTCGGGGCTTAGAATAGGCCCGCTGTATTCCTGCCTGTCGTAAGAGGCGACTAAAAGGAGTCTCAAACGTTTCGGCCTTAATGTGATGGTCCCCATTAGGGTTTGGTCTCCATTTTTCCAAATTCAACAGAAGTACGAGCCTTTTGGGGAAGGACATCTTACGTGGTGCACCATCAGTCCTCTGTGCCTTAGAGCCTTGGCACTCTTTATGGTCTTGGCGTCGTATCTGCACCCTCCATCCCTCATTTTGGGCATACACACCTGATGGATTGTAACGCCCTTAGTGCGTCACCATCTGCACCCACGATCACTATGGACTACCCATGGCACCAAAAATCCAGCACGGTAGCCAGCCCGTTGTGGTGGGGTCGTCATGTACCCTCTAGGTTGTAGCCCCCTGACAACACAGGGATCGTACTGCCGATGCCTGAGCTGACACCCCCCCCCCCCCACGTAAGCCAAGGAGTAGATTCCCGTCTCTCTGGGGCATCGGGACTCCCGGCAACGGCCATCCTGCCAGGTGGCCTTTGCTGTGGCTGGGTGGCACCCGTTGGGAGAGCCCCTGCTCGGAGTGGGTGGCATCGTGGCGGATGCCCCGCAATGAAGCGGGTGAAATCTCAATCTGGTGGTCGCCCGACCACCAATGTCTCTAAGCATGGTAAGGTGGAATTTAACGCTGTGACATATAACCCGAAATCGTTCCCTTCCCTAGCCACACCATGGGAGGAACGTCGGGCTGCAGACAGACAGGAGCCGTATTCGCCGCGATACCTTGTATGCAGCAGAACTAATGGGGATTCGTTTTTGGGGACTAAGCCCCTTTTCTTTGTGCACAATCTCGAAGATAAGTTTGGGGAAGTGGCGTCTCTTTCCAAAATGAGGAGCGGGGCCATTCTGATACAAGCAGCTTCTTCTGCACAGTCCCAGGCATTGCTCGTCTGTGAGAAGCTTGGTGACATCCCCATTACTGTCACTCCCCATAAGTCCTTAAATCTGGTCCAGGGGATTATTTTTCATAAAGATCTTCTGCTACAGTCTGATGACGAGCTACGTGAGAACCTGGCACGACAAGGTGTCAACTTTGTCTGTCGTGTCTTTAGGGGGCCGAAGGATGATAGGGTCGCTACCGGTGCCTTCATCCTGGCCTTTGAGGGCGACTGCTTGCCTGAGAAAGTCAAGGTTATGATCTACCGGTGCGATGTCAAGCCCTATGTCCCGCCCCCTATGCGATGCTTCCAGTGCTGGAAATTCGGACACATGTCCTCCAGGTGCACTGCCAGCCCCACGTGTCGTGATTGTGGACGACCTCCGCATCCTCATGCTCCATGTGCTCCGCCTCCCACCTGCGTTACCTGTGGGGAGCATCATTCTCCCTGCTCACCAGACTGTGCAGTCTATCAACGAGAGCGGAAGATACAAGAAATTAAGACCTTGGACCGTTTAACTTACCAAGAGGCAAAGAAGAAGCTAGAACGACTCAACCCCACACCTATGTTGAGGAGTTATGCTACCGTCACACTGCCGCCACCAGCTCCTGCAAAGACTCCCTTCTCCGTTGGCACACAGAGAAATCAAGTAACGTCTGCCCCACCGCTGGGACAGACCATTCTCTCTTCCACTACTCCCAAAACACCCAGTGTGGGAGCAGTGCGCCCCAAGCAACCAGGGACGTCAGTCCCCACCTCTTACCCGGAGCGACGACAGCCCTCTCAGGCTTCTCAGCCGGGGAAGCGACAGCTCTCTCCAGCTGCTCAGCCTCCTACAGCCTCACTTGTTCGGAAGGGATCCCTTGGGGGAGTCCCTTCCAAGGACTTCCCCAGTGTCTCACAAGACACTAGCCAGTGGCTGAAGAAGCCACCAGTGCTGGTTGAAGGGCTTCACGCTCTTCCTCTGTTCCTGATAATGCGTCAGGAAAGCCCTCCCAGCATGCCAACCCTCCTCCCAAAGACAAGAGAGAGAAGAGGAAGCTCTCCAAGAAGGATAAGGACCCAGTGGTTCCCGCACCACCGCTTCCTGTCAGCTCAGCTTCTGAGGATGAGGTCGAGCTCTTTGCGTCCCCTGATGACCTCGATCTCGCCGTCTCCTCAGAAACGATGGCCGTAGCGACGTCCGTTACTCAGTCGGTGGCAGCATGTGACCCTGCGAAGTAATTGGTCTTTTCAGTGCCTGAATGCCCCTACAGGACACGGTTTGTACAATCCTCCAGTGGAATTGTGGCGGTTATTTTAGCCATCTACCTGAGCTAAGGCAGCTTCTAAGCATGACACCTGCTTTATGCATTGCCCTCCAGGAAACCTGGTTCCCGGCAATGCGGACCCCTGTCCTCTGTGGATACAGGGGTTATTACTGCAACCATAGCAAATACAATAGTGTGTCAGGTGGAGCCTGCGTGTATATCCTTACCTCTGTATATAGTGCTCCTGTGCCCCTTCGAACATCATTGGAAGCTGTGGCTGTCCGCGTAAGGACTACCCAGGACATAACCGTCTGCAGTGTCTATCTCCCTCCAGGTGGTACAGTCTCCCTGACCGAATTGGCTGCACTTGTCACCCAACTTTCCACGCCTTTTCTTCTCCTTGGGGATTTTAACGCCCACAATCCCATGTGGGGTGGATCGAAGATTACTGGCCGAGGCAGAGATGTCGGGAATCTCCCAACTCGACTTCCGCCTCTTAAACACTAGCGCTGCCACGCATTTCAGTGTGGCGCATGACACGTTCTCGGCCATAGATCTGTCGTTGTGCAGCCCAGGGCTTGTACCATTGGTCCACTGGAGAGTCCATGATGACTTGTGTGGTAGTGACCATTTTCCCATCTTCCTTTCACTACCCCAGCGTCGATCCCATGTACGCCTGCCTAAATGGGCATTTAGCAAGGCAAACTGGGAAACGTTCTCCTCTGCTGCCACTGTTGAATCTCTCCCCCACGGTCCCATCGATATGGCGGTTGAGACACTGACTGCAGCGATTGTTTCCGCTGCGGAACGTACACTTCCTCGTTCGTTAGGGTGCCCCCGGCGAAAGGCAGTGCCTTGGTGGTCTCCGGAGGTCACTGAAGCCATTAAAGAACGTCGGCGGGCTCTTCAGCGACATAAGCGGCACCCGTCTTTGGAGAACCTCATTTTCTTCAAACGTCTCCGTGCTAAGGCACGGCGGCTCATCAAGAGGCGGAAACAGGAGTGCTGGGAGAGGTACGTTTCCACCATTGGTTCCCGTACTTCACCCTCCCAGGTGTGGATGAAGATTCGGCGCATCTTTGGATTGCAGCACTCTACAGGTGTCGCAGGGCTTACCATCAACGGGGCGGTATCCACCGATGCCGATGCAATCGCCGAACATTTCGCACAGCACTATGTTCGGGCCTCTGCGTCGGGGAATTACCCGCCTGCGTTTCGCGCGCTCAAACGCCGGGAGGAAGGCAAACGGCTTTCTTTTGCTTCTCGCCACCCTGAGGCGTATAACGCCCCATTTAGTTTGTGGGAACTCCAAAGCGCCCTGGCACAGTGCACCGATACAGCCTCTGGACCAGATGGCGTCCACAATCAGATGCTCAAACACCTGTCCCCGGACTGTCAGCATTGTGTTCTGGCCATCTTCAACCGCATATGGGGCGATGGTGTCTTTCCGTCGCAGTGCCGAGAAAGTACCATCATTCCGGTGCTGAAGCCTGGTAAGGACCCGCTTAATGTGGATAACTATCGGCCCATCAGCTTGACAAATACTCTGTGCAAGCTACTGGAACGTATGGTGAGTCGACGGCTGTGTTGGCTGCTCGAGTCTCGGGGTCTTCTGGCTCCGTGCCAGAGCGGCTTCTCAGGGCCGTTCCACCGCCAATACTTTGGTCTTCCTTGAGTCTGCAATCCGCACTGCTTTTTCCAGGCGCCAACACCTCGTCTCCGTCTTTTTCGACCTCTCCAGAGCATATGACACGACGTGGCGGCACCACATTCTCGCCACGTTGCACGGGTGGGGTCTCCGGGGCTCTCTCCCCATTTTTGTTCAGAATTTTTTATCTGTTCGGACATTCCGCGTTTTAATTGGCACATCCCATAGTTCACTTCATATCGAGGAGAACGGCGTTCCACAGGGCTCTGTATTGATCGTGCCCCTTTTCCTTGTGGCCATTAATGGCCTTGCAGCAGCAGTAGGGTCGTCTGTCTCACCCACGTTATATGCTGATGATTTCTGCACCTTTTTCAGCTCCTCCACCATTAGTGTTGCAGAACGTAGGTTGCAGGGAGCCATCCGCAAGGCGCAGGCGTGGGCCCTAGCCCATGGGTTTCAATTTTCTCCTGCGAAGACTTGTGTTATGCACTTTTGTCGGCGTCGAACTGTCCATCCCCACCATGAGCTCTATCTTCAGGATGCCATGCTCGGGGTTGTTGACACTTACCGTTTTCTGGGATTGCTGTTCGATGCCCGGCTTACTTGGCTTCCACATATTCGTCAGCTCAAGCGTCAGTGCTGGCTGCATCTGGATGCCCTCCGCTGCCTCTGCAACACAACTTGGGGTGCAGATCGTCACACCATGCTGCAGCTCTACAAAGCCCGTGTGCTGTCCCGACTGGATTATGGGAGTGTGGCATATGGCTCAGCGTCGCCCTCAGCGTTGCAACTGCTGGACCCCGTCACCACTTTGGGGTTCGACAGGCGACAGCAGCATTCCGCACCAGTCCTGTTCATAGCCTACTTGCTGAGGCTGGCGTTCCTCCGCTTCGCGTTCGGTGTCAACAACTGTTAGCCCTCTATGCTGCTCACGTCCGTTGTTCGCCCCGTCACCCCAACTACCATCTCCTTTTCGCTAATGCAGCAGTCCATATCCCACACCGGCGGCCGCGGTCAGGCCATACAATTGGGATCCATGTTAGGTCACTCCTTAGTGAGCTCGAGTCTTTGCCTCTTCCATCTGCTTTTCAGGTCCACCCACATACACCACCTTGGTGAATTCGTCGGCCGCAACTTCGGCTGGACCTCTCACGCTGGCAAAAGGATTCAGTTCCTCCTGCAGTCTTGCGCTGCCAATTTCTTGCTCTCCTCGACGCATCCCGAGACTCGGAGGCTATCTATACAGTTGGCTCGATGGTTGATGGCCGTGTGGGGTACGCTTACGCTCATGCGGACTATGTAGACCAGCGCTCCTTGCCGGAAGGCTGCAGTGTTTACACCACAGAGCTAACAGCCATTTTTCGTGCCCTTGAGCGTATTCGTACCAGCACTGGAGAGACTTTTGTCATTTGCAGTGACTCTCTCAGTAGTCTCCAGGCTCTTGACCAGTGCTACCCACGCCATCCCATTGTTGTTGCCATCCAGGAGTCCGTTCATGCTCTTGAACACCAGGGTCGTTCGGTGGTGTTCGTATGGACCCCGGGACACGTTGGGATAGCGGGAAAGGAACTCGCCGACAAGTTAGCTAAAGACGCCACCCGCAAACTCGCCAACAAGCTGCGGCGAGTAAAGGAGACCACGACCGTGTGGGGTTCCTCCATGCGGGCCTCTCGCAGTGATTCTGTTATTCTCTGTAGGCTCCGCATTGGTCACTCTTGGCTGACGCATGGTCATCTGCTGCGTCGAGAGGACCCCCCTCATTGTCGCTGTGGTGCAACCATGACGGTGGCCCATCTGTTGTTGGAATGTCTTCTTTTAACCGCTCTCAGGCGTGCTTTTAATCTCCAGGGTGATTTCTCCTCTCTTTTAGGTGACAATGTCTCCATGGCAGATCGGGTTTTAAGTTTTATTCGCGCAAGCGGTTTTTGTAGGTCCATTAAATTTTTTTTAACATCACCCTCATTTGAGCTGTATCTTTTAATTAGTTTTGTGTTGTAATTCGACTCCATCCTAATCTTTTAGGCTGGAGGTTTTAACGTGTTGCAGAGTGGCTGGCTCATCCTCTTATTTTCGTGGTCAGCCAGCCACGATCCTCTGCTGAACAGTTTTAATTCTTTCTGCCTTTCTTCTCTTTGTTGTTTTTGTTGCTGTGCTCCGTTTTCCATGTTTCTTTATTATTGACCTTGGGGATTTTCTTCCCCTGGAATTTTTATCTTATGTTTCGAATGACTAATGGATGGTCTCACTATGCTCTGTGTGTTTATGAAACAAGGGACCGATGACCTCTGCAGTTTGGTCCCTTTAATCCTCAAACCAACCAACCAGGTTGTGCATGCGGTTCACGATACCTGACGTCCGTCAGAAGTCACTCTCCAGTTACCCCCATAAGAGGATCTGCAGCTTTTTTGCACAACATCAGAAGGGAAGTGAAATGACAATTGGCTTCATCCGAGTGTTATTGAGAGCAGAAGCGAACTTTATCCAAGAGATTACAACAATGCTATGGGAGAATGACACTTAATTCCAGCTTAAGGACAGCCACGAGGGTGATGCAGCCGTCAGTGGCAACACGTCCGCTCTCAGCCAGAGATTTAGTAATATAGAGAATACAGAGTAATAATAAGCAAGGCCATCCACAGCTTTAACAGAAGCCCATCTGCTGTTATAAAAAGCTGAAGGGCATCAAAGAGAAACAGTAGTTGAAAACTAAATGAGAGAGGGTTTCAGGCCCTCTCTGATGTTATTCAGTCTGTAAACTGACAAGCAGTAAAGGAAGTCAAAGAATAATTCGGAAAGGCAATTATAGATCATGGAGAAGAAATAAAATGTTTAAGATTTGGTGATGACTTTGCAGTTTGAGTCGAGCTGTCAAAGGATTTGTAAGTGTTGTTTAATGGAATGCATAGTATCTTACAGAGGTTATAAGACGAACACCAACAAAAGAAAAACAAGAATAACGGAATCTAGTCAAATCAAATCGGGCGATGCCGAGGGAATTCGATGAGGAAATGATATACACTCTAAAACACACCACGGCTTATGCAAATGAGACGCAAATCGGTAGATGTGATGTATACGTAAAGACAAACAAATTATTACAATTTCAGGAAAATCGAATGATTTATTGAAGAGAAAGAGCTTCACAAATCGAGCAAGACAACAACACGATGGCTGCCTTTGCCCATTTTGCAAGAAGTTATGGATGATTTATTAAAGAGGAAGAGTTTCACAAATTGAGCAAGTCAACAACACGTTGGTCCACCTTCGGGGCTTATGCAAGCAGTTATTCGAGATGGCACAGATTGATAGTATTGCTGGATGCCCACCTGGGGTATGTTGTGCCAAATTCTGTCCAGTTGGCACGTGACGTCGTCAAAATCTCGAGGTGCTAGGAGAGACCTGCCATAATGCTGCAAGCGTTCTCATCTGATGACATACGGCGACTTTATTGGTCAAGACAGGGTTTAGCAAGCGCGATGACTAGCAGTAGAAACTCTCCCCATGTGCTTGCGGGAATGCCTTGCTGAAATGTAAGCTCGGGATAGCTTGCACACGAAGTAGAAGAAAAGGGGTCCTGCTGTGAGAAGAAATGGCACGCCAGATCAACACTCATTGTTGTCGGTCCGTATGGCGTGCTATAATAAGTCTGGCATCCTGTCGTTGTGTGGGGCGCCTCCCGTCATGTCTTCGACCTGGAAACACTTGGACTGGAGTAGGACTGTCTCCAGTGGTGAGTCGCTCTTCGAGCTGAGCCCCGATAACCGGCGAAGACGTTTCATTTCCTTTCATTTCCTCCACCTATTTCAGATGTTTCATTTTTTTGTCAGACATTCTCACCAGTTCGAAAGACGGCACTCGACTTGTTTCTCGTCTACGAGGAAGTAGAAGTGGTAAGAAGAGAGAACTATGAATTCCAAAAAATGTGATGTGCAGATCCACCACGATATCTGTGGAACAGATATATATTGCAACCTGTAAAAGGACTTTGTCGCCCTTACGATTGTAGCACATCTGCAGTAGTAAGCAGTAACTGTATTCTACGTAGGCTCTCAACACTTTAATGATGCTCATGAGTGTTTGCATGTTCATGGGACGCAACGTACCAATTGTCTCTCTCTCTTTCGTTTTTTGTACAAGTTATTTATGGCTTCCTAAACGCGGGCGATAGATGCATCAAATTTACGATATCTGTAGTTATCTCACTGTACTGGTCACCCACTGTCAGGTAAGATAAACGCTTTGTTATTGTTATTATTATTGTTTCAAATTACCTTGAGTCCTTCCAACGAAAAGTGACAGAGTATAGTAAAGAGGTAGTCCGAACTTCTCTATGATTCACCAGTAGCCATACCCTGAAGGATTGTCACCTATTCGATTCTAACTGGTATACATTTTTTCGTATTCGTATTGGCTTTCCGATTTGTAGGACGTATTGATTTTACGAAATACCTCAAATCATTTTTCAAAACTGTGAAAAAATAAGTATCCACCATTAATTCACGAGCCAGATTCTCGGGTGTGATTCGCTTATTTAAACTACAAACCATCCACAAAGCACTTGTTCTCTTTTTGTTGCTAACGGTCTTCCTTGTGGAATACAAATCCAAGGGAGCTTCACTTACTTCTGCTGCCTCATTTACATTTAGTTCGACGCCATTCCATGGCCCATGTGAGCATTTCTGGCCCGGAAATTTACCGCCTTAAACATTGTCAGCGATATTGCTGAACATGTGGCTGCAAGTTGTGTGGATGACGATGATGCTGGGAACTTGACGAGTCGTGTTATTGGCGCCATGTAATTCCTATTATATGCCAGGGTGGCTGTCATATTGCTGGCAGCACTGCTGAAGAATATAAGAGAACAAACGAGTGCATTACTGTGCTGGTTTGAGGTGCTCCGTTATACAACACGTAGCCTCGACTCCTATGTATTGAGGGCAATGTCAACAGCAGTCGAAACGTGCGGACGATCTACCGTATGACCGAGCAGCTCTTGAGGTAATTTAGCACAGTGTATTTCAGATGAACAGTTACTGCTGTCATGTGGAGACATACGTCCGACACTCTTACAAAACATAACTACTTCCCTGGCAAGCGTGTTCGCTTAACATATCGCTCATGGATCATGCCTGGCAAATGGTTAGCCAGAAACTACTTTACTGGAGTCCTCAAGTAGCCGTTGGTGCTCCGCGGACTGTTACAGGAACAGCATGGAGGATCAATCTCCAGAATTGTGCCCATGTGCCCCGTAATCCCACGACACAAAGTTTCGAGCCCCTGGCCGCAGGCTGTAACAGCTGCAAGCAGAACTTAATTCTCAGAGTTCGGTACCTATGAATCTGTAACCCCAGCCCCTTCTACATTCTCTTGTAGAAAGCCTGCGATACTAAGTTTATTTATTTCTGGTGTATCCTTTTTGGAGCAGGCAATTTCACATATATTTATGTATGGGACTGACACCAAACACCAAAGTGTTTACCGTTATACGTTCAAATACGCGCCACCTTGTTTTCAGAGATGCCGTACATAGATGTCTCCCACTGTAATATGCTCAACCTAGAAGGGATTACAAACCAGTGCTTCACTAATCTCCACCATTCTAAACCCTAGAAGCTAAATGCTAAAACAAAGTATTTTACATAAAATAACTACATGATTTATGTTTATTTGCTCTCCGGTACAAATCAGACCTTTGGTCAAAAGTGTAAGCTATAAACATTTGGTCAAACTGACTCTTTAAAACGAACGACTTTCTGTCTATGGATGAAAGTGAAAGCTATTATCTTTCTATTTCTTTTAGACGCGAATCACAGATGATTTATCTTATATTTTACAAACAAGGCCTCTAGACCATACGATATGCCCTCAGAAATATTAAGATCGTTAGGAGACCCAGTCATGATAGAAATATTCTGCCCCGTGTGCAAGATATGAGACGCACAAAACACCCTTGGACATCAAGAAGATTGTAATAAATAAAATTCCCAAGAGAAGGAGTTGATAGCTGTGAATATTGCTCAGCTACCAGTTTAATAAGTTATTATTGCACAAGTAGACAGAAAATGTTTACAGAAGAATGGTGAAATAATTAGAAATCGACCATGGGGAAGATCACTATGGATTCGGGAGAAATGTAAGAACACGCGAGTCAATACTGACGCTACGACGTATCTTAACAGATAGGTTGCCGAAAGACAAACTTAAGTTCATAGTATTTGTAGATATAGGGAAATTTTTTGACAATGTTGACTGAACTACACTCTTTCGAGTTATTTGTGAAGGAAGCAGGGATAAAGCACAGGGAAGAAAAGGTTACCCGCAATTTGCATAGAAACCATCCTGCGGCCGTAGAAGAATATGGAAGGGAGGCAGAAGTTGAGAAAAAGAGTCGAACTGGGTTGTAACCTACTCTGATGTTATTGACTGCGTACACTGAGTAAGCGATAAACGAAACCCGTGACATTTTGGAAAGGGAAATGAAGTTCAAGGAAAAGTAACAAAAACTTTGTGGTTTGATGGCAGTTTCTATCGGGCATGGTAAAGAAGTGAAATAGCAGTTCAGTGGGATGGATTGTTTCTTGAAATGAGGTTAGAAGATGGTCACCAAGAAAAGTGAAACAGTTAGCTAATGCTTAGGGAATTAGATTTGGGGATGAATCACTCATATGTTTAGAGGACAGCAACCAAGTGATAATGGTCGCAGTAGAGAGGATTCAAAATATAAGCTTATAATATGAAGAAAAGCGTTTCTGAGAAAGAGAAACTACTTTAACATTGAAAATAGATTTAAATTTTAGAAAGTCTTTTCTGGGAGTATTTGTCAGGAGCATACTCTTGTACTGAAGTGGAACGTGTTCGGGAAACAGTTCAGATAAGGAACCAATAGAAGCTTCTGAAATGAGGTGCTGGAGAAGAATTCTGAAGGTCTAATAATTAATTAGGAGATTCTGAACCGAATTAGGAGAAAAGAAATATGTGGACTACAAAAATAAATTAGTCGATAATACACATCCTAGGGCATAAAGGATCGTCAATCTGGTAACCTACGGGAGCACAGAGGGTTAAAAATGGATGTAGGTTGCAGTACTTATAGAAAAATTAACAGAATTGCACATGGTAGGCTAGAGTATTTGGACTGAGGATTATAAAAGCAAAATTTTTCATATTTTGTCATTAACGTTAAAAAATAGCTATTATTGTTATCGATACACCAATGTCCTAATTTTATATTCAGAGTTATACGAACTTCTCCGTACGCCTGTCCTAGAAAAGTTTATAAGGAAATTGACCTTCCATGAATTCTGCATTTTTAACACACATTTACAATGACTGTTTTGTAGTTGTGCATAAAAGAAATAAAAATGGAGTGTGCGAATACTGATCGCGAAATGTGAGAAGTTCTGAGTAGCAAAAGTGGCAGAATGTTGGTGCTGCAATTACGGAACCTTCGTTCCCACTCTATCTCAGCTGACGCCAGGCGAAGGTGACCTAATTACTCATTACAAATGTGCTTGCCGACCAGTAGTGAGATATGAGACCGTAAACAACGCAACTCGTTATCTTCATGACGCTTCGAAGACTGGACACGTGGAAAACGGAAAGAAGGACGTTACGTACCCATGATATACGGTCTGCGAGAGAACAATGAAATGAGATATCAACAGGGAGAGGTACCCAAATATAGGTCTCTCAAAAGTAAAAACATTTACTGCTATCGATGGACGTTTAAGAACGAAAGAATTATTCGTACTATGTAAATTTAGGCCCACGAAGCATACAAACAACGAAAGAGAATGTGGTATATGAGGTAGATAAACGCCCCCGACAAGCGTTCACATCATTTCCTATACTGACATTGTTAAAGAAAATCAGTGACATGAGTGTGATACACAATATGTTCCAAAATGCAAGCCAAACGACCACCTAAAGAGTTGTAATGTCTTCAGTTGGGTACATTCCATACCTTGGCGAAGACAGTTCTCAAACAGATTACCAGTTTAAAAAAAAAACTTCACTGTATTGCGGCAAAAGGTTCTGTACCCTCTTCTTCATTTGTCGAATCCGGTCTCAGTCACCTATTATCTTCAGTCCACGATCTTCTGCTTTAGCAGCGAAGGCTAGAAGACAAAAACCATCGACGAAAAATTACAAAATATTAGTGGAGAGATTTCACCTTATAAGCTTCACTCCTAGAGGAAAGTTCGTCAATTGAAGCTGATCATCTGACTGGAACTAGTTTCGACGAATGACGTAGAAAATAATGCCGTTTTCCACGAAATTCAATGATTTTTTTTCAAGAACATTGAAGCAGTGGAGTACAACTCTCCTTAATTGTTCTGCACTTTCCATATTGTTGTGGAACTCAGACCATCGACTGCTTTGATGCAACTTTGGTATCTTCACTTCATCACAGCTAATGCAACCTATGTCAGTTGAACCTCCTTCCGTAGACAAGCGTAGGTCTCCCTTTATTATTCTGCAAAGAAAGAGAGAACCCCGGTCATCTTGCCTCTCGTCGCTGGTCACGTTCCTACCCTCTTTAATTTTTACTAGCTTTTCTTGTTTATGGCTCTGTACATCTTGAAGTCAGCCACATTTTAGCTATCGATAATGATATAGTATACAAACTGCATTCTAGAACAAGCAAGAAGCCTTCCGCGTCGTATTTTGCTATCAGTGTAGCTGTCGCTAGTTGAAACGTCACGAAATTAGGAATCGGCCCAGTATTTATAATAGACGCCTTCCGTGAATGAACCTTTTGTAACATAAAGCCGTAACATGTGGATTTAAATATAATATTTCACGGTTATCCTTTACAGATATTTTGACGAGTCTTAAGACATAGATTTATTCCATCTTACTGCAGCTAAATTTAAAGCGTAACATGAAGAAGAGAACATAGTATATTCATTCTGAAAATCGTAAAACAATTCTTAAAACGTAAAATATTATAAAGACATATTTCAACATCAATAACATCTAAATCTTATAATGTATCAAATATTGCGGCATCAAAATATTGGATATCCTGCACATGATGTTTATTGTTGAGAAATGACAACTAGAGATACAATTGGTGGTAACACACTTGGTTTCACTTTTCTAAACCTCATAACTTCTGAAATACGTGGCTTCTAAAGGATAGCAACGGCGCCACAGTTTCTTACGTGATGCATCACATGTAGTACTATGCTCAGACCAGGGGTTGCCTGCACTGGCGCCTGTATCCCGTCGTAAACATACCAATATCAGCACGGCATGCTCTACTTTCAGTGTACAAGTGTCTCCTAATCTGGTCTACTGAACTGCTCAGATACTGTAACGTCATTCACATACGTTGCCACATTAAAACCTGTTTTCTTGTGGCTTGTTACATTTGCCGTCGTCTAGTCGATATGCTGGCCTTCATTAATGAAGAAAAACTAGACATTAATTTAATTTGTGGCGAATGCCACAGAAATGCGACCACAGCTATGACACTGTATGCTGAAAGCTATCCAGCTCGGCGGTGTCCGTCACGTCGGACCATTGGCAACATCTGCAAGACACTCACGGAAATAGGAAGCTGGGCTCCCACAAAACGTCGACGTACAGCTTCAGCGATTGGCAATGGAAACGAAATTGCTGTTCTGGCTGCTGTAGCACACAATCCTCAGGTGGGTGTACGAGAAATAGCACGAGGTGTAGGAATAAGCCGCAGTAGTGTGCGCAGATTCTTGCATCGGCATCGGTTTCATTCGTTCAATATCTCACTGCACCAAGAATTGTAAGGGAATCACTTTGAATCCCGCATTGCATTCTGTCGTTTTGCACTTCAGCAGTTGCAAGGTAATCCAGTATTCCTAAGCAGTACTTTGTTTACGAACGAGGCTTCATCTACAAATCATGGTAATGTGAATCTGTGGAACATGCATTACTGGTCCGTGCAAAATCCCCACTGGATTCGCCAAGTTGCTCATCAACGACAGTGGAGTGTCAATGTCTGGTGCGGTATCATTGTTAACTGCATTGTAGGTCCCCGTTTTTACCGTGGAACATTGAATGGACAGCGATATCCATCATTTCTTCAACACACATTAGCGCACTTCATGGAACATCTAGCACTGGAAACTCGTTTATCAACGTGGTTCCAACATGATGGATGTCCCGCACACAATGCAAAAGTTGCCAGAGACGTTCTAGATGCGACATTTGCAAATAGGTGGATGGGGCGGGGAGGAACTGTGCGATGGCCAGCACGGTCCCCCGACTTGACGCCATTACACTTCTTTCTCTGGGGCGCACTGAGAGACAGAGTGTATCAAAAAACCCCAACGACAGTAGACGATATGCAACGTCGTATCACTGCGTCGTGTGCGGCAATAGAAACTCTACAATCTATGCAACACTTTCTCGTTACCCGTCTGCAAACGTGTACCATGCAAACGGAGGGCACTTTGAACATATGTTGACGTGACACAGTTTCCTTGGTCAAGATTTGGGTATACTTTCTATGCTGGATGGAATCCACAACAATACAGTTCCTGTGGGCTTCAGGGCACTAAAGTTTGTGTAGCTGTAGTTGTCATTTCTCTAGAATAAACATACATTTACAATTTGAAAAGCGTAACTTTGCGTTGGACGTGTTACTTGTTGATCTTTGTGGATTGTGCATAACTTTTCATTGTGTGAGCCCCTGACACAGGTAGAGTGAGATGCACGGTTGAGTCTCAGGACGTGCGCTTCATTTAATTCAAGAGTCAACTTCGCTTTGCAATTTCTCGGGATGTAATGAACGTAATGCGATGCAACCTACGGCATTATTTTTAAAAAATATCATGCTGTTGTTTTCATACGAAATAATATGGAGGTCTCCATTTAAAAATACACATGTTTGTGTTGAAAATAGTATTTGTTAACATTTTAAAATTTCATATAGTATTTGGTTTCCTAAGCTCCTGCCGTACGTTCATGTTGGTGAAAATCGTTTTTGAATATCTTTGTTGTTCCAGAGATGTTTGAGGTGGCAGAGTTAGGTGACACCCCCCGTGTATGTCTGGGTTGGTGTGAACTGAGTGGATTTGTTTCAGTTTATCCCTCATTTGGTAAGCGAATTTTGCTGTTGTATTTTTCAGTAATGCATTCCATTTATTAAATTCCTAGATACATCATCAGTATGAATGAGGTTTTATATTTCGTTGGTGGTCCTTCTACAAATTTTACGAACTTATGGAGTTCGTTGAGTGTGATTTTAGTGTGCTTCTCATAAAGTACCGTATGTGGGATGAAATAATTCTGTTGGGCTAGATATTGGGGTACTGCAATTTCTTTGTGTATGCCTGACTGACTGTCTGTTCTGACGGTGAATTGATCACCCTATTAATTACTGTGTGAAAATATTCATATTTATATGATTTAGGATGACAGAATAATCAGTGGAAATGTTATGTGTTGTTGTGGGTTTCCATTACATTTCAAATTTGCGAATGTTGTTGATGTTGCTTATCGACAGTTCGAGAAAGTTTATTGATTTGCTGATGTCATATTCCATTGTACATTTCATTTTTGGATGTAACTGATTTAGAATTTTGTGTATTTCTTTCACTAACGGTTTTGTGGCACTAAAAATCGTTCTTGTAAGGTATTTAAGAAGATGTCTGCTATTGCAAGGGCAATGCTGTATCCCATAGCTACTATATCATTATGTGTACAAACGTTACTGTCGAATTCGAACTGGTTTAGTGTTAGAACGAATTTCAGTAATTCTGTGACTTTCTGAGCAATTGTAATAGATATTTTTCTATATTAGGGTAGGTTATTTTCTGTAGTTAATATAAGAACTTGGACAAATATATTAGTGTACAGACTCATCATGTCTAATGACATGCATTTTTCGTTTCATGGTATTCATATATCCTTAATTTTGTTTGGCTATGTTTGTCAGTTTTTGGTTGTAAATTTGTGTTTAATATGTGTATAATTCTGTAAGTAGATTATTTAGTTTTTTAGTGATGAGATTTCTGGGTTAACACTGCAACTAACAAGACGGTGTATTGGGATACGTGTTTTGTGTATTTTGGGCTGGCCATTTAAGTGCTCTAGGGTTTCTGACACTGTATCTCTCCTTATTGTAATCAGTGAGTAATCTCTCGAAATTTTTTATAATTCTCTTAGTTCGTGCTGAATTTTTGTTAGTTGAATCCCTTGATATTTCTCTGATGTTGTTACCTGTGAAAAAGTCATTTACTTCTCTGACGTATCCGTTCTGGTTTGTTATGTATAGTTTATTCCCTGTGACTGATGTGTTGACTATTACATTACTTGTTACGATTATATGTTTTATGTCTTTTACAGTATTGTGATGAGTTTTAGCTTGTTCACTAAAGGTTTATTTATGGTATAATTCTTGCCTAATTGGTAGATTTTCTGTGTCAATAGCCACTTTTGTTGTCGCAGTTACGTTTTTAATAGATGAAATGTGTAATTTGGGTCCTGTATAAAATTTGATCCGGTATGTATAGTTTTGCTCTGGCTTTTTGTGTAAGTTTCCGGTACATCAGGTTTCGAAATTTCTTCTTGTTGGTGGTTCATCTTAGTTGACTAATGTGGCCATAATTTTTGTTTATTAACCTAATTATGTAATCATATATAAAACGATTAGCACTATTACTTATATTTAAACGAGCTACATACAATTCTTGGTTTATGTGAACTTTGTGGTTGAGTTTCTCTTTGATCTCTTGATACGTTCGTGATTTTCCTCTATACCTCAGAAGAAAAATCAGCTACTTATCAAAAAGGATTTTTATAACAGAATCTTAAAAAATAAGTCAGTAAACATTCTAGACCTGTTAGTTAGCAACAACCACAATATATAAAAATCTTAAATTTTCAGGAAACCACCTTGCGAGGTAACATTACCAATCCAAAATCCTCTCATCCTAAAGCGCACAGATATGCATATTTCCACACAATAATTAATAGAATGATGAATTTACCGCCATAAAAATCAACCATACACAAAGAAATTTCCATACTCCAATGTGTAGCCAAACAAACCAAGCATAGTAGCTCAAGTCTATGAAAACATAGTAAACCACACACAACGAAATCCATAAGGACATATAATTTTTAAGAGAATCACCAATGAAACGTAAAACCTCGTACATATCAAAGATATATGTAGAAAACATATCTAATATATTAAATGCATTACTAAAGAATACAACAGCAAAATTCGCTCACTAAACCAGCGATAAATTTCAATGAACCACTCAGTGAGAACGCTATTAGTAGTTCATAACAACCCACACATATATGAAATCGAATGTAAAATTTGTAAAAAGTAATGTACGAAGTTTTGACATTAGACGTCGAGAGCGAACGACGGATGATTAGATTAACGTTTCCATTTTTGCCTACAACTTAAAGACTGAGAGCCACAAAGCAGAACGTATAGGACAAGCGACGAAAATCCTCGACGTAATGCCGAAGGGATTAATGGTGAACGTTCTTGAAGAAATTGTGATATATATGCCCACCATTAAGTAACCAAAAACTGTACTAATCGGAGAAACAAATTTTAGAAGTAACAAATATGTTGAATATTTTAGTGAAATCATAAAGTAGGATAAACATGGACATTTCACAGTCAAACACAAATTTAGCAGCAAAAATTAAACGATTAACCAGCTTACTTCATTGCCTATACAAAGCAAGTCTGTAAACCTATATCATCGCTTGTTCAGCTGTCAAATATGCTGTCAGGAATTTGTTAACATATAATTATAAAGTACCTGTGACAGCATCCACTGATGTGAAAAAGGACCAACAAATTGTCAAAAACATAGATTACCAAATCATAGACAGCAATTTAACAGGCGACAGCGCCTACCGATGGGAAATGGGAGTCCAGAATAACTAGATGTAAGGGAACGTATACACACAATACATAGCCATAACACATAACTAAAACATGCGAAGGGGCTAATGATACAATTCTATATACTGACGGTGGTAGTTGTAGGCAGAATAGGCCAATTGGAATAAAGAAATAACACTGAAGCAGCGGACTTGGATTCATACACGTATAAAGTCACCAGCTACAAATTTCACGATGGAGGCCCAGAAGAATGTACATTACCTTCTGTTGATTTCATGAGATTTCTTTTTAGCCAGCCTCCTCTTTCCTCTACGGTTCCTGCTCATCGGTATATGAGATCTGCCTAGTGGTGGTAGAACGGTGGTTGTTCCATCGCTTTTCCAGTTCAGAATAGTATCAGCAAGAGTGGACTTAGGTAGCTTTAGAAGAGTTGAGAGGCCCCTGATGGAGCTGTTACTCGCCTGACACCGAATTCCTGATCCACGTTTGAAGTCGATAAGACCTCCTGACAGGCCCGTTCCGGTGCTGCAGCTGCTCCACTAACAACCCACTACTGCCCGCCTCCTTTAACACTGGCGGGTCCGCCTGCCGTGATGTCTAGTGGTCACTCCCGCATTACACAGTGGTGTGCGTATATTTGTGAACCGTTAGGGGTGCTACGTAGACACTGCAGCGTAATTCCAAGAAGTGACGTATTCATCGTATAGCTAAGCAGGGTAGTGGAACCTCAAGTAAACCTGTCCGGAGTGCTGTAAGAACCTGGGACTCTATAAAAGTTCCATAACTAGTTGATGCTGTAGCAAGTGACTGGAGGTGATGGGGAAGGACTTGGAACGCAGTACTCACGGTGAGTGGACAGCGGGTGAAGGCTCGCGGGCGGCGGGCGCGGGCGGAGTGAGGCAGTGAGGGGCCCCCTGTCTGCACAGTGGGCGCCGTCGCCGGCTGCGGGGCTGCCGCTATCTGGGCGAACACGACCGGTGGCGCTTGTCAGGGCCGGGAACAGGTTTTTCTGTCCGCGCAGTTAGAGGAGCGAAGGAACGTGCGTGCGTCCGAAAAGTGTGAGGTCATCCACGTGAGTGCTAAAAGGAACTCGTTAAACTTTGGTTACACGATAAATCAGTCTAGCCGAAAATCAGTAAATTCAACTAAATACCTAGGAATTGCCATTACGAACAACTTAAGTTGGATGGAAGACATAGAAAATATTGCGGGGAAGGCTAACCAAACACTGCGTTTTATTGGCAGGACACTCCGAAAATGTAAAAGACCTACTAAGGAAACTGCCTACTCTACGGTTCTCCGTCCTCTTTTAGAATACTGCTGCGCCGTGTGAAATTCTTACCAGATGGGACTGACGGAGTACATCGAGGAAGTTCAAAGAAGGGCAGCACGTTTTGTATTATCGCGAAATATGGGAGAGAGTGTCACAGAAATGATGCAGGATTTGGGCTGGAAATCATTAAAAGAAAGGCGTTTTTCGTTGCGACGGAGTTTTCTCACTAAATTCCAATCACCAACTTTCTCCTCCCAATGCTAAAATATTTTGTTGACACCGACCTACATAGGGAGGAACGATCACCACGATAAAATAAAGGAAATCAGAACTCGTACGGAAAGATATAGGTGTTCATTCTTTCCGTGCGTTATACGAGATTGGAATAATAGGGAGTTGTGGAGGTGGTTCGATGAACCCACTGCCAGGCGCTTGAATGTAATTTGCAGAGTATCCATGTAAATGTAGAAGGAGAACGGGACATGTTCAGTTCTGTGTGCTCAGCCAATTGAGGTGAGTGACAATTCAACCCCTGAAATGACCAGGAACAAAATACAAAGAGTCAGAGGCTATCTTCAGGAGAAAGCAGAGTGCCATTTTAAGAGCCGTAGCATATGAAAGGGAAGCAGTAGGAGAGAACGGGATATGGGTTCAGTCAATCCCCGTGTTGTTTAATCTGTACATGGAGCAAGAAATGACGAATCGAAGGGGAAATCTGGAAAGCGAAACTTTAGGGGAAGAAATAAAAACTTACACGTCTCCCGACGATACTGTAATACAGTCACAGCCAGCAAAGGACAAATTGGCAGTAGCGAATAATACTCACCTGAAATACGCTGTATTACACCGAAAGTAAAGTACCTGATAAAGGAGGAAGGAACGAAACAAAATTTAAAGGGTCGAGAGGGTAGGCTATGTACTTTTATTTCAGCGATTACAAAACCAGTCAAATCTACAAAAATACTTGGCTGTACGATTCTACTTATCAGCATGGCATTGCACCCTCTTCGACTCGGAAACCGGCTGTAAATCGGTTGTCTCCTCTCCGCAAGCAAGCAGGCTCGTAAATACTGTAACTGGTCATTCCTGTCCACGATGCTGCCACTGGAACGCAGTTGGCGTCCAAACCCGCAACACACAAGTTTTATCGGGTACAGATCTGGGGATCTTTCTGGCCACGAGTGTTCCTCAAAACCACATAAACATTTCATAGAGATACGTGTCGCACGTGCAAGAGCATTCTGGATTTGTAAAATAGCACCATGGTACTGTGGTATAAGAAGTAACGGATAAAGACGCAGATCACCGTGACGTACCGTTTTCCCGTCACTTTTCCCTCAGTCAATACCAGCTGTGAATTAAACTCATACCAGATGGTACATCATACGATGATGTCTGATAACACATGGTCAGTTATAGTAAATAGCCTTTTACATTTCACGAGACGCGTTCAATAAGTAATACAACACACTTTCATTTGAAATTAGGTTAGTTTTATGCAGGGTCCCAATACACCCTATTATTCCCCACTCTTTTGGCTACAAAACCCTATTTTTCAACATAATCTCCGTTCAATGCGACGGCCTTACGTCACCTGGGAGAGACTGTACGCCCGCACGCTACCACCCTATTGGTCGAATTCCGAGCCAACGTCTTCGTGCATCATCTACGTCCTGCTTCCTATGGAGTACATTCTACACTGGGTCAAACATATCGAAGTCGGAGGGCGTCAGAGACGGCTCTATGGTGGAGTTACACTTAGATTTATATGGATACTCCACATACCGGCCGGCCGAAGTGGCCGTGCGGTTAAAGGCGCTGCAGTCTGGAACCGCAAGACCGCTACGGTCGCAGGTTCGAATCCTGCCTCGGGCATGGATGTTTGTGATGTCCTTAGGTTAGTTAGGTTTAACTAGTTCTAAGTTCTAGGGGACTAATGACCTCAGCAGTTGAGTCCCATAGTGCTCAGAGCCATTTGAACCAACTCCACATATCACACTTAACTGCCTGTCAGAGGGTCATCGAACCAGCTTCACAATAGTTCTCTATTATTCCAATCTCGAACAGTGCGCGGAAAAAACGAACAATGTTTCCGTGAGGGCTCTGATTTTTTTATGATGATAGTTTCTTCCTATGCAGGTCGGCGTGAACAAAAAAATTTCCCATTCGTAGTATATAATTTGTTTTAATGATGTCCACCCCAAATCCTATATCACGTCAGTGACACTCTGTCCCGTACTTCTCGATAATACAAAACGTGCTGCTTTTCTTTGAACTTTTTCGATGTGCTCCGTCAATCCTATCTGGTAAGGATCCCAGACTCCCAAAGAGGACAGACAAGCGTAGCGTAGGCAGTCTCTTTAGTACATCTGTTACATTTTCTAATATTTGTGCCAATAAAACGCAGTCTTTTGTTAGCCTTCCAGACAACATTTTCTATATGTTATTTCCAATTTAAGTTGTTCGTAATTGTAATCCCTAGGTATTTAGTTGAATTTGCGGTCTTTATACGTGACTGTTTTATCGTGTAACCTAATTTTAACGGAATCCTTTTAGCACTCATGATGATGACCTCACACTTTTCATTATTTAGGGTCAACTGCCAACTTCCGCACCATATGGATACTTTTTTAAATCGTTTTACAATTTGTTTGGATGTTTTCATGAATTTACTAAACGATAACTGACAGCATCATCTGCAAAGAACCTGAGACGGCTGCTCAGATTGTCTCCTAAATCGTTTATATAGCTGAGGAAAAACAGAGACCCAATAGCGCTAACTTGGGGAACGCCAAAAATCACTTCTGTTTCACTCAGTGACATTCCGTTAATTACTACGAACTGTGACCTCTCTGCAGGAAATCACTAATCCAGTCACGTAACTAAAACGATATTCAATAAGCACACAATTTCACTACAAGCTGCTTGTGTAGTACACTGCCAAAAGCCTTGTGGATGAGAGAGAACATTGGAAGGTTTTTGAGGTCCTTTCGGGTGCTCAAACTTGTATCAACACTACCAACAGAGACGCTCAGTTCAGTAGCGAGGTGTTTCACTGTGATCTATCGATCACATCGAATGAGAGTGTCCGCACGTTCCAGTAATACAGCAGTGACAGCTGTGTTGGCGGCCGGCCAGCACGCGGGAGATCCGAGAGGTTTGCGCGACCTTGTTGCCATGATGACAGACGCCCCTCCCAACGACTCATCGTCCTTTTGTTCACTGTCATCTCTCCGTAGACTTTCTGCAAGTACCAATGAATATCTGCGGTGCTCCGGTTTTCCGCCAGAAGAAACTCAATGACAGCTCTCTGCTTGGAACGCACATCCGTTACAGACGCCGTTTTACGGGCTACGTATGGCGTCGCCACCCATCGGAACTTCATGAAACTACAGCGTCTGAAACGGGAAATTTCCACGATGTCCCAGCCGAAACTGGCCGAGAACAAAATATATTGCTATACTTCTTGCACCATACCTTAGGTGCAACCAAAACAGATGGGTATCTGTTGAGGGGCCAGGCAAACATGTGATTCCTGTAGAGGGGCAGCAGCCTTTCCGATAGTTGCACTGGCAGCAGTGAGGATGATTGACTGATCTGTCCTTGTAACATCAACCAAAACGGCCTTCCTGTGCTAGTACTGCAAACGGTTGAAACCAAAGGAAACTAAGTTCTCCCGAGGGCATGCAGCTCTACTGTATGCTTAAATTATGATGGCGTCCTCTTGGATAATACTTACATATATATCCCATGCCCACCAGAACGTTAATTAGAGCATCGTGTAAAAATTTGAAGTAGATCAGTCAAGAAATTTTCAGAGACTTTTACTAACAACATTATGTCTCTTATATGATGTATATACATTATTATCTTTAAAAAATACATATCCTACGTTCGTCCGAACTTTTTTTAGAGTTATGTGTAAATATTCTAATTTTTAGACGTAATAAGGTTGAATGAGATGGTGACAGACCAGTTTCGTTCGACAAGTTGCTTCAAAGATTTCGTGGGGCGAAATTCTTGTCACAACTGGACGTCACATGTAGTTATTGGAAACTAAGGTTGCCCCCACACTCCAAGAAGTACACTGCAAACACATCCTTCAACATTTTGTGGGTCTTGCTGAATACCCTTTCTGTCCTTAATGCAGCGGGCTTTTTATCAGAACCTGGCTTCTTTTTATGCATGGTTCGTACATTTATTTTCGATTGTTTTACCAACTGGCCGGCCGGAGCGGCCAGGCGGTTCTAGGCGCTACAGTCTGGAACCGCGCGAGCGCTATGGTCGCAGGTTCGAATCCTGCCTCGGACATGGATGTGTGTGATGTCCTTAGGTTAGTTAGATTTAAGTAGTTCTAGGTTCTAGGGGACTGATGACCTCAGAAGTTAAGTCCCATAGTGCTCAGAGCCATTTGAACCATTTTTTTTTCACCAACTGATTTCTTGAACAAATTGTTTCCGCTTTTGAGAATTGTCTGAAGTCTGTCTTTACCCGTGCATTTGTTTAATTCAAACCATAGTTAGCCTAACAAAGATAAACCTTGGAAGCTTTATTTCCTTTTCTTACATACATGTGTTTCGATGATTTAGATTACGCTGAGTGGGTTTCTCTCTGTTGCACCTGAACAGCACCGGATTCAATGAAAGAGGGAGTTGAGCGATGCCATGACCTCCTCCAAATACCAATTTTGTAAGAATATATATTTTTATGTGTATGGATTACTAAGTTTATGGGCTACCTCTAGAAAACTAAAGTAAGAAAGTAAACAACGGGTGTCAGAGGTTGTAAGGCCTTCTAGAAAATTACAAGATGTAAGTAGGCTGTTTAGGTTTTTTTATTGGTAACGCCACCTCTGTATGAAAATCACTGGCTGTGCTGTGTGCAGTCTGTGGCTGCTTTGCATTGTTGTAATACTCGCCATTGTAGTGCTAGGCAGCTGGCTGTGAACAGCACGTAGCGTTGCGCAGTTGGAGGTGAGCTGCCAGCAGTGGTGGATGTGGGGAGAGAGATGGCGGAGTTTTGAAATTTTATCATGAACTGCTATATATATATATATATATATATATATATATATATATATATATATATATATATATATATATATGATGATATCAAGGTAAATACATTGTTTGTTCTCTATTAATATCTTTCATTTGCTAACTATCCCTATCAGTAGTTAGTGCCTTCCATAGTTTGAATCTTTTATTTAGCTGGCAGTTGTGGCGCTCGCTGTATTGCAGTAGCTTGAGTATCGAAGATTTTTGTGAGGTAAGTGATTTGTGAAAGGTATAGTTTAATGTTAGTCAGGGCCATTCTTTTGTAGGGAATTCTGAAAGTCAGACTGCGTTGCGCTAACAAAATATTGTGTGTCAGTTTAAGCACAGTCTTGTATCAAATTTTTCTAAAGGGGACGTTTCATATGACGACCCTGCCAGGATACCTCACTGGAATCTTCTGATTTTTTCTTGTAGTTTGTGTAATTAGTGTAGATTTTGTTTATTGCTAGCGCGTAATTGTAGAGAGAATCTCCTTTGTAGTTGTAGTCTTTCATTGTTGTACAGTAAAACAGGTGTGGCACGCATGTAGATTTGCACCAAGTATTTCGCAGCTGCAATTAACTAGATATTATTTTCAGTGCTATGTTAATGTGTTCCCCTATTTTTGCTCTTCAAATTTGTGTTTTTCTGTGTTGTCGTGTGAAATATTGTGACAATAATGGCGTGTGAAAAACGTAACACTAGGATCCAAAGTAAATTGAGAAATGACAGCGAAGACGAAAGCAGTGTGTTAGCGCCACCATGTAATGAATTAACTAATATTCAAAGTAGTAATTTGGTAACTGTGCATAGGGAAATGGAGTGGGCGACAAACAATGGCGTGGACAGTGAAACAATTAGTGAAGAGGGAAGCATTATCGATCGATCGGTCGGCAACAGCTCGCCTCAGGAATCGGGAATGACAGGACACAATTTTGCAAATACTGTAGATTCAGGTTTTGGGTCCTCACCGTTTTCTCAAATAAGTCAAGACACAATTTCTGCTTGTCAAAATGTGAATGTTGCCGGTGCAAATGCACTGCCGAAAAGCATAGAGGAACAGATTCCAGACACTAATACATTATTATTGCAATTAATGCAACAAATGAAACAAAATCAGAGACAAACACAGCAACAGCTAGACACAGTGGAACAAAATCTTAAAAAGTTAGACACAATGGAACAACACCAGAGACAAACACAGCAACAGTTAGACGCAATGGAACAAAATCTTCACACCACGCTTGAACAAACACGTGAAGATTTAACTACTGAGTTACATAACATTGAATCGAAATGTCAAAAGGTCTGTAATGACGTAAAAACACAAATTTGTGAGCATTTCCAACCTATTTTTTCGCGGCATGAAAATGCACTACAGAATCACGAAGCAGCCATAAAAGAACTGCAAACTACTGTTCATGAAAATCATGAGACCCTGCAAGCTAAATTTGACTCAGTTGCATCTACCGATTCGGTTACGCAACTTGCAAAAACTCAGGAAAACTTAAAGGACACAGTAGATACTCTGAAACTTGGTTCAGAAAAACACACTGAGGAAATAAGTACACTATCGGATAAAGTAGCCGAACTTTCAGGTCAGTTCACTAACTTATCTACAAAGGTAGATGATGATCTGAATGACACAACACCTGTAGCCTTCACTGACACTGAAGAGTATGAACAAATTAGAAAATTCAAACAAAATCAAAATCAAATCAATACACAGTACAAAAGAGAAATCCGCGAAGTACAAGATCAGCTGACACAGGTAATACAAGAATTACGTATTTCAGAGGACACTCGCGCCCCAATACGGGAAGAGGGACATAGAAATACGGAACAACCACAAAATAATAACACAGGACACTTCGGAAATTATGAAAGAAATTGGCAAGACACACCGAATTTTGAGATGGAACCGCCGACACGACGTAACTATGACCGATATGCGACTCGCCGACATGATGATTTTGACTATAAGCTGTTCATTACTACACGTAAATTCAAAACATTTAAGAATTCTGCCAACGACATCCATCCACAGGCGTGGCTCCATCAATTCTCTCATTGTTTTCCTCCCAACTGGTCGTTAGAACACAGATTAGAATTTATGTGTGGCTATTTAGAGAATGAACCAGCAGTAAGAATGCGATCGGTCATTCACGATTGTCACAGTGAAGGAGAATTTTACCATGCCTTCCTCTCAGCATATTGGTCTCAAGCTACACAAGACCGAGTAAAACATAGCATCATAATGATGAAACATTTCGAACAATCTGAATTCTCCAGTCTTGTGAAATATTTTGAAGACATGTTGCACAAGAATCAGTACCTGTCAAACCCATACAGCCCCTCAGAAGTCATCCGCATGTGCTTAATCAAATTACCTGAACATTTACGACATATAATTTTGGCAGGACGTTGCAAAGACGACATTGAAGCTTTTCAGGGACTGTTACAAGAACTGGAAATTGACACTGACAATCGCGGAACGCAGGAGCACAACAATTACAGATCACATCCGTCGCAATTCCGCGATGAAAGAAATAATAACTGGACGCGACAAGGCTATTCTTACAACGCAAATCGTGACCAAAACAGACACCACCCGTATGACAACCGTTGGCAGAGTAAAAATAATTACAGAGAAAGATTGCATTTCCATAGTAATGACTATCACAGAGACAGCCAGAGACACAGACGATATGGAAACCAAAATAATTATTATCAAGGGAGGCAGAATAACTTCAGACGCAACAGTTCGGCGCACAGCTACGATTCAGGGAGAAATTCTCCACCACGTGACGGACAAACAAGAAACTATGTAAACTACCGACAAAACGACAGACCTGAATTCCATCAGAACTGGCGAGCTTCAAACAGGGCAGGGCCTTCTCGTCAAAGTGAATTTGTAGAAGTTAGGTCTCCTAACCGCAATAACGACGCGCGGCAACAAAGAGATAGCAGACAATGACTCGCACCACAGGCAGCCACGTGCGCCGGCTGGCTCCGAGAAAAATAACATACACGCCAACCTCGAGAAAAATTCCAGTATTCTTTACCGACGTATACCACTTGACAATTGCGTTAAAGTTGAAACTCTGCGTACTAGGAAGAGCAAAGGTTTACACCACATTTCACACGTAAAACCGTTTATTGAGAGATAATGTGCTTTTTTAACTTGAGATTTTAATGCAGCATTTTGGTTTACTTGAAAATACATTCTGGATTTAAAGTACTTTCCGTGAGATACCAGATGACACAGTGGTTAGTTTATTTGACAGCTACACGACTATATCACGACGCTACTAATGTGTGACACAATTTACCTTGTTGCTTTTGCGGTGTATCTGTTTTATATCTGTACAGTTTTTCTGAATTCTTCTGGAAAGTAAAACATGTTTTAGTAGCAACTTTTGTGGTATAGCTACAATGAGACAGCCTTTTCCGTGGCACAACAATACGTTACAGTACAGTAGTTTCTTCTTCATGGCAATAAGCGTAATAACTAAAGATATCTATACACAAAGCATTTCACTTTTGTTTATCATGAGGTAACTACATTGACTTCTGCAGAACTTAGCTTTCGGAGGACGAGAACTACGAGACTTCCACAGACATTATCTTACAACATGATGCACAGTTTAGCGCTACAGTACACGTATTTGAGTGATTAATTTCGCACTTAAAACATTTATTTTTTTAAGATATTAGAAGTACAATGATACAAGGGTTTTCCGTGATATATTTCATTCCATTGCTGTAATCTGTAACACCTGAGGGTATAATTACATTAATCCTCAGGGGGGTACACTCTTACTTTGTGTACCATGTGTGTGGCAAACACAAGGAGCCCTAGCTAATATGGTATTTGCTTACACAACTTTACACATCGGTACCATATTTCTCTAACACATAAATTACACAGCTATCTGATTATTTAACAAAGAAACAAACATTTTTTTTACTACTTCAGTGACAGATGTTTACGTAATTATACCGTTGGATAACTTCACACTTATGAAATTGCATTTTGGCAGTACTTTGTGAACTGTTCATATTTTTTCAGAACCATTGTGATACTATGAGAGCTTTGAATGATGTATTTGGTATGAGATCATGATTTTTAAGGTACGTTTGAGGTAGATGATACTATTGAAATGAGCAGAGATTAATTTTTAGGTTTTGAAATTATTGGAGGAAGCTACGACGTTTTTTGAGATTTGACTGAGGTTTTATGATGTTATTATTACGGCGACGATGTGTATTATGCTGCCGAGGTATGTTTATGGTCAAGAAGCTGATGCTATATGAGGAATTTGATTATGCTACATATTTCATATAATGAAATATTAAAGAAGCGTCGACGAATATATATATATGTGTAATAAGGTAAGGAGTAATGAGTAGCGGTTAGGGACACTGACTTGTGATAAAGGATGTTGGAAACCAAGAATCGTACTTTAAGAGGTAGGAAATGTGTGTAAATGCGTAAATGTATCACAATGCCGGCGAAAATTTTTTGGACACTGTTATATTCATACGATTTTGTTTCTACAGATTTGTAACGCAAATTCTTGACCTATGAAATTTTTATATGAGACTGTCGCTGTAGCGAAAACTGCTGTCGTAAATACGTGAAGTAATTCGTTGTGAGCGCCCAGGTGTGTCAGACGCCTGGAGAAAAAGCCATTATTGCGAGCCCTTTTCAGCGGCACAGGTAGAAAAAAAAAGGAAGGCCATTATCCTCGCTATTGACGTTCCTTTGTAGAGAGCATCGCAAAAACGACACGGTCAAACTTGAAAACATATGTTGACACTGTGGAGCTCTTAATTTATGATATTTACAGGAATGCCTAATGAAATGACGAGAAATATTTTTACATCTGCACACCTGATTATGACAAGCGTCTTTCTACGAGAGTTGAGAGAATGTCTACTAACTTATCAAATGTCACATGACTATTGAATGATATTTTTATGCTTTGGTTTGCGTAATTGCTTATTTCATTTGATATCTAGTTTCTAGCTGCACTGCAGCATTGGTTAAAATAAAATTTTATAGATGTACTAATATAAATATTTTCTATCTACAGATCGAGTAAATAATAATTTTTTCAAAAAAAATGAGGGAGCACAAAAAGACATTTACCTTCACAGGAACTGCAATCATAGTTTTCTTTTCAAGTACTTGTTAATTTCTTTTGTAGAATAAATTGTGATGCATCACTCTAGTGTTAAGATGTGACATAGGTATTAGACATGGCCATTTTTAGTGTAATACTTTTTCTGCTTGAACTTTGTCATGTTTAGGTATAAGTTATGCTGTTTGCCAGGCATAGTGCTACTGAATTTTAATTTGTGTTACTCTTCTAAGCCAGTTTACTACTGATTTATTTTTCTTGTTTGCTGCACATTGCCTTATATTAGTTGTAATATTGCAATTGCTTTGCTAATTTCTATAATGCTGCATTTTTTTCATTGCTGTTTGCGTTAATTGTTTTGTGCTGCTGCATTGCCTCGTCCCTTAGTTTAGCATCTGAGCTCAGTAGATTTAAGTTAGCTTAAGAGGGGGTAGACTATCTAAAAGAATGAGTTGCGATGAATTGGAAGAAATGCATTGAGAAGTTATACAAAAAAAAGTACAGAAAGCAGGTATAGATAGGACTTTTTGGAAATAATGAAGAACGAAGGCAGATCTCCGAGAAGTAAAGAAAGTTTTGTTTGCAAAATACTGCAGTAAAAGAAACCCTGTCCTTTCCTTTTGTGTTATCCCACTATGTGTTTGTGTACCCTTGTGTATTTGTTTTCTTCCTGGCTCTGTGTAGTTTCATAGAATTTTTTCTTCTTCTAATACTAAGCTACATTCACTATGATGAGGAATACTGTTATCCTCAAATATAATTGGCATTAATAATATGTTATTTACCTTGTAAATATGCTTAGACATTATTTATTCTGTTTTGTTTTAATGCTCATGTGTGAAGTTGATATTGCAAAAGTTATTCTGATCTTTCATGTATGTACTTACGTCATAATTCCTGTGACACTGATGTATATGTTATTTCGATTCTTATGTAAAGCCTGTATTACAAATGTTCTCTGTATTGTTATGTTCTTTAATGATGTATTTTGTACCTTTGTAATTGTATTCTCATGTTATAAAATTGTAATTGACACCAGTTCATCAAATTAAGTAACTTGTAAGTTACATTTCACTGCACACGTTTCTGTTGGTCATAGTATATGGACAATATGTGAGAAGTAGGGACTGTTAGTGTTTGCACGTGTGTTAATAATTCAGCAAGGGACTGGATGACAGCATTGCTGGTTCTAAGGACAATTCCAAAAACTTTGTGAGTGCACAAGTGGTGGTTATGGACTTGCTATATTATCTGCAAGACTCTTCAATGGTGATTGTGCACCTGCACAGTCACAACAGATGGCTGCTGGCCATCTCTACAAGGACTACAGTGGGTCTGCATCTTTGATGGCCCACCAATACCATAATCTCTACCAGGACTGCAATGGGTCTGCTCTGTGATGACCTACCAAACGATATTCTTCAAATCTTCGATTGACTCCGGTGGGTTTGCTCTGTTGTGGCCCATTACCTGTCAGCATATCAAGAGTCAGCACTGTCTTTCCGTTGGAAGGACACTACTTCTTCAAGACTGCATGGAAATCCACTACGTCTGTGTGCATTGTCTTTTACTGCTCAGACTTTGAGAAAAACACGGCAATTTTAGTGTGATCAACGATCAGGACTGTCTTTATGGACAGTGAGAAAATTTTAGCTTTTGACCAACATTGTATCAATAAGTGTGTGCATTCGATTTCTTTGTTATTGTAATTGTAAAAAAAATTTTAACAAATATGTATTGGCCAGTGCCCAAAAAAATTTGTAAAATTTTTTTTGGGGAGCATGGGGGCTATGTAAGTAGGCTGTTTAGGTCTTTTTATTGGTAACGCCACCTCTGTATGAAAATCACTGGCTGTGCTGTGTGCAGTCTGTGGCTGCTTTGCATTGTTGTAATACTCGCCATTGTAGTGTTAGGCAGCTGGCTGTGAACAGCGCGTAGCGTTGCGCAGTTGGAGGTGAGCCGCCAGCAGTGGTGGATGTGGGGAGAGAGATGGCGGAGTTTTGAAATTTTATCATGAACTGCTATATATATATATATGATGATATCAATGTAAATACATTGTTTGTTCTCTATTAATATCTTTCATTTGCTAACTATCCCTATCAGTAGTTAGTGCCTTCCATAGTTTGAATCTTTTATTTAGCTGGCAGTTGTGGCGCTCGCTGTATTGCAGTAGCTTGAGTATCGAAGATTTTTGTGAGGTAAGTGATTTGTGAAAGGTATAGTTTAATGTTAGTCAGGGCCATTCTTTTGTAGGGAATTCTGAAAGTCAGATTGCGTTGCGCTAACAAAATATTGTGTGACAGTTTAAGCACAGTCTTGTATCAAATTTTTCTAAAGGGGACGTTTCAAAGACAGAGGGAGGACACAATTGCGGATGGGTGGACTGCAACTCAGCGACCAATCTAGTGCTTCGAGAACAGAATTCGGCAAATAAATTTAGGCAGGGTCCGGATACTTTTGAAGACTGTTATGGAGGTCAAAAGAAAAAACTTGTATACCTTACTAATTTTTATTTTCACTAACAAATAATATGAACAGCAATAGGCGTAACTGTAATCAAGTATCAATGGAAGAAGTTACATTTGCGGTCTTGGGACAGATTTTTAAAGTTAGGTTTACGTGCGGAGCAGCTTATGGGAGAACTGTCTTCATTTGTGGTTGTACTCGCTCTGAAGTATTGGGTACCCTAGATCCGCCCTCCTCCAGCGTCCAGCCTCTGGAATTCCTCTGGACAGTGTCCAGGCACTTGTGGTTTTACCTACACCGAAGACATAACGCCACACTGGTGGAAACACAAGCCCTTATACTGACATTGTTTCTAAAATTCCTAGTGTTACCATCAATATGGAAATTATTACGACGACCAAGGGCAGGTCTTCTCCTCGTTACTGTTGTTCCACGTATTATAAAGGAATCTAAGGAACTGTTGATACCAGAATTTCCTTGCGCCAAAAATAGGATCGCTGCAAAGGAAGGATTCATTCGAAGAATGGCGAAGTGTTCAACATATAAAAACATCTCTTTGGACCAGCAAATGATGGTGCAGCTTGGGAAGTGAAGAAACAAGTTGAGAGGACGATCTACCTGAAACATACGTGGATGCAATGGTAAATCTACAAAGTAAAGGTTATGACATCATCACAGTGATTTCTGTCTGAAAACCTGTGAAGAGGACGTTGTGATGCAAGTAGAGTCAAGCGTGGGGCAACCAACAACAGCTCAAGAATTCTTAAGAGAACGATATTCATGAAGTTCACTTAAAATAGCGGGCAGCATTTTTCATCTAGAAGATGATATATTATAAGAGAGGATAATCTTTTCAGTGTACACAAATGGCAAGAAAGCTTAAAAACATCTTCCCATTTTTTTAAAGATGGAACGCTTGATAGGTGTAGCAACATTTTGCAAGTCTGGATACATACTCGCAGACTAAGGAGTCCCGAGTGGCGAAACAAAAATTCTTTCCGCTAAATTTACACTGCTCCCTAATAAGAACAAAGACACATGTCTTCCTTATGTCTTCGCCTATTTTGTCTGATTAAACAACTAGTTCCGCAGTGGTGTCCTAGAGAAGTGAAGGATGATTTTTAGGCCCTTCAAGGGAAGTAATTGGATGTTACTTCCATGTGAAGAAGAATTTATAGAGAAGTCTAATAGAGGATTCATGTCAGACCGAATATTTACTGTTGTGTCGACAAGTGGTGCCGACACAGTGTTTTGAGGGGGCCGAAATGCACGCTATAAGCGCAGGAAGGATGGCGTTAAGTCTGAAACAGGAGACGTAATGAATGCTATAAAGAAAAGTACGTAGCTGCGGAAATACTTAACTTTATTCCATCCTTGTGGTACATCGCTCTTGACGAATCAAGTGAGACTCTTAAGATACATGCAATGTTACAAATGGTGCCTTGCTAGGTCGTAGCCATTAACTTAGCTGAAGGCTATTCTAACTATCTGCTCTGCAAATGAGCGAGGCTTCGTCAGTGTGCATCGCTAGCGACGTCGTCCGTACAGCTGGGGCGAGTGCTAGTCAGTCTCTCGAGACCTGCCTTGTGGTGGCGCTCGGTCTGCGATCCTGACAGTGGCGACACACGGGTCCGACATGTACTAATGGACCGCGGCCGATTTAAGCTACCACATAGCAAGTGTGGTGTCTGGGGGTGACACCACATTCCTCCCCTGCAAATCGGCGAACGGTCGTGTTATAAGGCTTCCGCCCGCCGTGGGGAGGACCCCATGTTGACGTATGCGATGAGGTGGGGAGCCTAACAACAGGCGAGGCTGTGCCACCCGCACCCGGCCATTCGGTCCGAGGGGAGCTAGGAAACGCCTGAAAACCTAGTCCAGGGTGCACGTCAACATGCGTATGCGCCCGTAGAGAGACAGGAGGGGCCGAAGGGTCGACCTCCATTGCGTCGGGGGATCCGGCACGCGATGACGCCATGTGGTCCGGAGCGGGCAAGAGTGCCATGGCGGAGGACATCTGGTCATGGGAAGCGATCGGCGGCGCGCGACCCAGGGAGGCGCCAGGCGGTGGCAGTGACGCGTCCACTGCGGGCGGCGCCGGCGGGAGAACAGGCGGCGGCGGCGGCGCGTCGCCATGAGGCAAAATGGAAGGCAGCGTCGGTAACACCTGGGGATGAGGCGAGCCAGTAGATGGGTCCCCAGGGCGCTGACCGGACGGCACCGTCGCTGAAAGCAGACGGGGAGAAGCAGAACCCGGGCGACGACAGAGGTGCAGCTGATTGACATACCGACGCACCTCACCAGAGGCCCCCAAAACCAAATACATCGCGCGGCCGAGGCAGCGAAGAATGCGCCCTGCGAGCCAACGCCGTGAACCTCGATAGTTGCGATAGAAGACAACGTCGCCTGAAGCCAAAGCAGGTGGCTGCCGCTGCACAGGAACCTGATGCGGCGGATGCAGCAAAGACATCAAGGTTCGATGAGGACGACCATGGAGCAACTCAGCCGGCGAGCGACCATCGCGGGGCTGAGAGTGATACGAAGACAAAAAGAGCAATAACACGTCCTCCCGAGAATGCGACTCTTTCGACTTCAACATCTGGGACTTGAAAGTTCGGACCAATCGTTCAGCGGCACCGTTTGACTGTGGCGAAAACGGCGCGGATGTCAGATGTTGAATACCATTGGCCGTGCAGAATGACTGAAATTCTGCGGACATGAATTGTGGGCCATTGTCGGAAACAATCGTCTGTGGAAGACCTTCATTGCAAAAAATAGCGGATAACGCTTGGATGGTGGCAGATGACGTCGTGGAAGACATCCGGACAACAAAAGGAAAATTACTGAAAGAATCGACCACAACCAACCATTTAGCATTCCAGAACGGACCAGCAAAATCGATGTGCAAGCGTTGCCAAGGGGAAGTGGCGTTCGGCCATGCAAAGAATTTCCGCGGCGGGGCGGATTGTTGTTCGGCACACGCCATGCAAGAAGAGCACATATTCGTAATCGCAGCATCGATTCCGAACCAAGTACAGTGCTGACGAGCAAGTTGTTTCGTTCGCACTATACCCCAATGTCCTTGGTGAAGAAGCCGTAAGACAGAGGACTGTAACGAACGTGGGACCACGACTCTGGACTGATCATTATCAGAACGCAACAACAAAACACCACGTCGTACAAAAAGTCTCTCCTGGTGAGCAAAAAATCGGCGAACCAACGGATCCTCGATCCGCAACTTTGACAAGGGCCATTGCGTAGCAACAAAACGCAAAACGGTAGCAAGGACAGGGTCAGCAGCTGTGGCTGTAGCTACACGACGAAAATCAATCGGAAACGATTCGACCACGTCATCGGTTTCCGAGTCAATGAACATGCAAGCAAGTTCGGAAGAATCGAATGCTGTATCCTCAGCAACAGGCAAACGGGACAACGCATCAGCGTTTCCGTGCTTAGCAGTGGACCGATACAAGATATCGTAGCGGTACTGCGAGAGGAAAATAGACCAGCGAATGAATTTCTGCGCTGTACATGGAGGTACAGGCTTGTTCGGATGAAAAAGCGATGTCAAAGGTTTGTGGTCCGTGACGATGGTAAAGTGACGACCATAGAAGAAATCATGGAACTTAGTAACACCAAATACGAGAGCCAAAGCTTCTTTCTCAATCTGTGAATAATTTTTTTGCGCAGACGAGAGCAATTTGGACGCAAAGGCAATAGGGCGATCGTGCGAACCATCTTTGTGCGCAAGCACAGCTCCGATCCCAAAATCCGATGCATCTACCATCAACAAAAGGGGTTTCCGGGGATCGAATGGCGTAAGGCAAGTAGTTGAAAGCAACGCCGATGTCAACTGGCGAAAGGCGCGTTCGCATTCCGTCGTCCAGACGAACGGAACACCTTTACGGCGTAAGCGATGAAGCGGAGCTGAAATGGAAGAGGCATTGCGCAGAAAGTGATGATAATAGTTGATTTTTCCCAGCACACTCTGTAGCTGCTTCACAGTCTGCGGCGAAGGCAAGTCTTGTATGGCACGGAGGTGCTCGGGACTCGGATGTATGCCTTGGGCATTGATTACATGTCCCAGAGAGGGTAAGTCACGAGCAAAAAACACACATTTGTCCTTCCGCAAGCGAAGACCATTTTGTCGCAATACTTGAAATAATGTTCGTAGATTTTCTAAATGTTCGGCTGCTGTCCTTTCGGAGATCACAATATCGTCCAGATAGTTCGCAGCAGTAGGGACCGACGCACAAACAGTTTGTAGATACTGCTGCAACAATGCAGGGGCGGATGCACACCCGAATGGCAGTCTTTTGAAGCGGTACAAACCAAGATGCGTGTTAACCACCAAGACGCGCTGGGAATCTTCGTCCACAGGTATTTGCAAGTACGCATCTGCTAGGTCCAACTTAGAAAAATATTTACCCAGGCACAGTTTGTCAAAAAGATCTTCCGGGCGGGGTAAAGGAAAAGTGGCTATCACTAGTTGTGGATTCACAGTTGCCTTGAAGTCCACACAAAGTCTCAATTTTCCGGAAGGTTTTGGCAAAATTACTAAGGGTGAGGCCCAGAGAGAAGCCTGCACACGTTCAATTACACCTTGTGATTCGAAATCGTGTAAAGTTCTTGCGACCTCATCACGCAATGCGTGGGGAACATTGCGCGCTCTGAAAAATTTCGGTTGCGCGTTTACTTTCAGTTCCAAATGTGCTTCATAGTTCTTAGCGCAACCAAGGCCCGGTGCAAAAATGTCTGCAAATTCTTCACATAGACGAGAAACACTGGCGGAAGGCACAGTCTGGTTCACTGATAGGACCTGATTGACTATAGACAAGTTAAACAACTGAAATAAATCAAAACCAAACAAGTTCACTGCAGTAGAAAAACGAAGAACGTAAAACGACACAAGTTTTGTTTGTCCCTTGTACGTTGCAAGAAGAGTGCACTGTCCTAACACAGGGATCTGTTGTCCTCAATAACTAGTGAGCTGAACATGTGCGGCACGCAATGGAGGTTTGCCCAGTTGTTTGTACGTGTCGTGATTGATCATTGAAACTGCAGCTCCGGTATCGAGCTGGAATGGTATTACTTTGCCTTCAAAGTCCAAGTCTACAAAAAGTTTATTGTCCTGCCGACGACAAGAGCGACTTTCCCGTGCAATTTGAACTGATACAGGTAGAGAAGCACTTGCGACTTGACGGGATTGCCAGCGACGTCGACGCACACTTTTTGTGGGACGAACACAGTCACTGTGAGAGAAAGTGGCACTGGACGGGGTGGAATTAACTACATGAATGTCCATAGGCGAAGGTTCACGAGCCTGATTGTCCTTGGTTCGATTCCGGCGCGAAGCAAAGGACCTGGAATGGTAGTGATTGTCTGATCTGAGCTTTTTCTGTCAAACACTTTGAACATGTCCTTTCTTATGACAGTAAAAGCAAATAGCTTGGCGTGACGGGCAATTTTCACGCGAATGTCTAGTTGCACACCGCGGGCATGATTTCACTGCATTTGCTTGCTTGCGCGGGACACGCGGCTGCGCGGACGTGCGCGAGGGCTGTTTAGCGTTCCGTGCAGCGGGCCCGGCGGGCCGGTTAATGTGACACACGGCCGGCGAAGTTTCAAATGATTCCTGAGCAAAGTCAAGTGTGTCTTGCCTATCCAATATGTCTATCACTTGTTGAAGGGAGGGATTGACTAGTTTCAAAATCTGTTCCCGTATACGAACATCAGAAACGTTCTGTGCTATTGCATCACGCACCATAGTATCTGAATAAGGGAGTCCACATTCACACTCAAAAGCACAATCCCTAGTAAGTCCTTGCAATGTTGCAACCCACTCCGTATTAGTCTGACCGGCCATACGTTTTGTACGAAAGAACGTACACCTTTTTGCAACGACATTGACTGTTTCTTTGAAATAGGCATCTAACGCTGACAAAATTTCTTCATAGGACAGAGTTGCTACGTCGCGTCGGGGAAATAATTTCACTATCACATGGTACGTTTGCACCCCTACACATGATAATAAGTGAGGCTGCCGCTCGTTACCTTGAATTCTGTAGGCGGCGAGATGGAATCCAAATTGGCGTGACCACTCCGTCCAGGTTTCCTCGTCCGCGTGAAACGGACGAAACTGGGGTGTAACAGCATGTTGTGGCTGCGGTAGCGGTGAAGCGGCGGCGGCCGCATCGTGTTGGAGTGCACGTTGACCCTGGACGAGCTGTCCAAGGGCATCCAATAAAGCCTGCGTCTGCTGATTCTGCAAGCGATAAAATTCGGACAGTACATCTGGAGAATGTGGCGAAGCCATGACACAAGTAAATTAGGGCAAAGCAAGTATAAAGAACCAGATCCTTTTTGATCCTCGTCGCCACTTGTTGTGTCGACATGTGGTGCCGACACAGTGTTTTGAGGGGGCCGAAATGCACGCTATAAGCGCACGAAGGATGGCGTTAAGTCTGAAACAGGAGACGTAATGAATGCTATAAAGAAAAGTACGTAGCTGTGGAAATACTTAACTTTAATCCATCCTTGTGGTACATCGCTCTTGACGAATCAAGTGAGACTCTTAAGATACATGCAATGTTACAAATGGCGCCTTGCTAGGTCGTAGCCATTAACTTAGCTGAAGGCTATTCTAACTATCTGCTCTGCAAATGAGCGAGGCTTCGACAGTGTGCATCGCTAGCGACGTCGTCCGTACAACTGGGGCGAGTGCTAGTCAGTCTCTCTAGACCTGCCTTGTGGTGGCGCTCTGTCTGCAATTACTGACAGAGGCGACACGCGGGTCCGACCTGTACTAATGGACCGCGGCCGATTTAAGCTACCACCTAGCAAGTGTGGTGTCTGGCGGTGACACCACATTTACGACTTCACTTCAGCGCGTGTGCAACTCTGACATTTATAAAATCAGAGGACTTCCCTAATCGATGGCTTGAGATCATTTACAAGTTCCTGATAACGAAAGGTTGCCTCAGCGTTCTGGCACAAGAAAAGAAGTAATATTATTAGAAATAATAATATTACTATTATTATTATTTGGTGGGGTTCTTGAAGAAGGAAACGGAGTTCACAAACTGCATGTACGTTCAGTTGGAGATGAATCTTGAAGGGAAGAAGAGAAAGAAGAACCCTGCAAAGGAATTTGTTCCTGTCCTGACCATGATATTGCCTTCACGTGTATCACTTGTTTGGTGATCAGCTCTGGTGCACATTTCGTTACACACCAAAATAATGATCCTTGCCACATTCAATAAAGGCTGTTTACACTGAAATAACTGTGAACGCTGCCCTACACTCTGGGACATCATTATAACTTCTGGTTCAGTTTTGACCAATTTCTCATCCACAAAATTATTATACGCCAGTTATTTCTTTTGAGACGACTCACACGTTTTTTGCTCAGTGTCTAGTTTATGATTCATCCCTGCCACACTGATAACTAGATTAGTTTATGCATGACAGTATCGGTTTATTCATACAATTCTTTACATACAGCGTCCTTACGACGGATTGCTTTGACCGTACCTGTTCAGCGAAGATGTGATAATCCTTTTCATTTGATTCCAAGCTTTTCGAAGTCGGCAGCTCTGATGCTTCTGTGGGTGTTTCATATCTTTTGTGTACAGTACGGAGTTATGAGGTTACCTTTGAAAACTGTTTTTCAACAGCGAATTATTATTTTCTCCCAGATAAATTCGTTATTGGGTAATTTTCTTTTCAGCGTCTTGTTTCACTTCCGATTTCTATTTAGAAATTTCTTTTGAACCATAGTGTTGCACGCTACCAATCTCAGGTTTTACATTTTTAACCTAAATTTTAAACTCCAAACTAAAGCTTAGATTATCGTTGCCCTTTTGTAAATCAGACTAAGTCACTCAATGTCTCAGTCATACAAAACTTTTCCCACCTTATTTGGCATCTGAAGACAGTTTCCGCTGTACTGATTCTGACATTATGCGTCACCAGGTACTGACTCACTCAGCTTGGGTACTGCTGGTTGCAATTTATCGTGAGTTACTGAAACAACACTTGGAGATTCAGCACCAGTTTAGTCACTGTGCTGCACATGAACAGAGTACAAATCTGGACTGTTCACTTCCGTTCTAATTCCGTACATGGCAGCATCACCTTGTGTGTCACTGTGTGATATAGAACCTACTGTGTCCCTACCATCGACCATTATGCTGTGAAGTTCTAGAAAAGCGCCCTGCAGTTGCAACATAGCTTATGATGTCTTGCATGCCTCGTTCGTCTCCAGTGCGTCACCAGCAGTCACTGCTGGTGCAGGATTTCGTCTCGCTGCGTGTTCACGGGTGCCAGAATTTCCAGCAGGGCTCACCGCACTTACCAGCACACGAGCGAACGGTGATTTGATGTGCCACTTGCTAGAGTGCACTGACTGTCGTCACCCTCCCTTTCTGCCTTTAAAAATAGGACCTAAGATCCAGGTGTGCCTTCTCACAAGGGGACCGCGCCAACTCATCATCGATTTCATCCAAATTCGTAGTATATGCTTGTACACGTCTTGGCCAGAAATGAAAGTGAGAGAAGTGAGATCTCCAGGAGGCCAAAAGTTTGGAAAAAAAAAACATTTTTGGCGCGAGGCTGGAGGGAAATTTGCCATATTATATTAGCGGAGTTTTTAGGAAGCTATTCGCACCATGGAAAGAGTACAAAACCTTAGTCCTAGGATCGTGGGTTGTAATCCGTCTGAGGGAACCACTTTTTTTACATTCCTCCTTTACGTCACACTGCAAATCAACTGACATTATGCTTGGTATTTATTAACATTTTCACGAAAGTCATGATAATAAAATGCAAAGAAATATGTGACATTGCAAATAAATTTCCAGGAATTCATATATAAAATTAATTTAATTATTTTGCACGTTGCTTACACGTGCGGTGGTGACATTTATCGTAAGAACTTAATGAAAGCCGTAATTTTCCCGGCATCTTGAACACGCCGCATTTTTACAGTTAGATGGTTGTTATAAATTTCCTGTAGAAGCAAAAACATGGTTTACATTCATGGAATGTTCTCTCATTTCACACAGTTTGGCAGCAAACCACACTAAACATTGGCAAAGATAGCTGCTGATGTAAAATAGACTGTATTTTGTTGCAGTCTTCCTGGGATGTGATGTCTATATCTACATCTACATGGATACTCTGCAAATCATTTAAGTGCCTGGCAGAGGGTTCATCGATGCACCTTCACAATTCTCTATTATTCCAATCTCGTATAGCGCCGGAAACTAGAAGAAGGGATAGGTTGATAGTGCATATTCAAAGGCATCAAGGGATCACCAATTTAGTATTGGGGGGCACCGAGGATGGTAAAAATCGTAGAGGGAGACCAAGAGATGAATACTCTAAACAGATTCAGAAGGATGTAGGTTGCAGTAGGTACTGGGAGATGAAGAAGCTTGCACAGGATAGAGTAGCATGGAGAGCTGCATAAAACCAGTCTCAGGACTGAAGACCACAATTCTCTGCCTCGTGATAACTGGGTGTTGTGTGATGTCCTTAGGTTAGTTAGGTTTAAGTAGTTCTAAGTTCTAGGGGACTGATGACCATAGATGTTAAGTCCCATAGTGCTCAGAGCCATTTTTTTGAAGACCACAACAACAACAACATAGCGCCGGATAAAATGAACACCTATACCTTTCCGTACGAGCCCTCATTTCCCCTATTATATCGTAGTGATCATTCCTCTCTATGTAGATCGGTGTCAACAAAATATTTTAGCATTCAGAGGAGAAAGTTGGTGACTGGAATTTCGTGAGAAGATTCCGTCGCAACGAAAAACGCCTTTCTTTTAATGATTTCCAGCCCAAATCCTGTTTTATTTCTGTGACACTCTCTCCCATATTTCGCGATAATACAAAACGTACTGCCGTTCTTTGAATTTTTTCGATATACTCCGTCAGTCGTCAGTCCTATCCGGTAAGGATACCCCACCGCGCAGCAGTATTCTAAAAGAGGACGGAGAAGCGTAGTGTAGGCAGTCTCCTTAGTAGGTCTGTTACATTTTCTGCCAATAAACCGCAGTCTTTGCTTAGCCTTCCCCACAACATTTTCTATGTGTTCCTTCTAATTTAAGCGTTCTTAATTGTAGTACCCAGATATTTAGTTGAATTTACGGCTTTTAGATTAGACTGATTTATCGTGTGACCGAAGTTTAACGAGTTCCTTTTAGCACTCTTGTGGATTACCTCACACTTTTCGTTATTTAGGGTGAACTGCCACTTCTCGCACCATTCAGATATTTTTTCTAAATCGTTTTGCAGTTTGTTTTGATCTTTTGATGACTTTATTAGTCTATAAATGACAGCGTCATCTGCAAACAACCGAAGACGGCTGCTCAGATTGTCTCCCAAATTGTTTATATAGATAAGGATCAGCAAAGGGCCTATAACAATACCTTGTGGAACGCCAGAAATCACTTCTGTTTTACTCGCCGACTTTCCGTCAATTACTACGAACTGTGACCTCTGTGACAGTAAATCACAAATCCAGTCACATAACTGAGACGATATTCCATAAGCACGCAATTTCACTACGAGCCGCTTCTGTGGTGAGCCGTGGAAAAAACTGCTGTTTTGAAGAGCGCGCAACACGCGTTGTTTGAAGCAGTCGCCCTCCGTTTCTGGCGGTGGCGCCGCTGTGGCAATCGCAGCTTTGGTGTCTCCCTCTAGTGGGAAAGAGAAAAGGTTGCCTGTTCACGTGCATTTAAGGGGTGCTATAAGCTCACCAGTCTGTCAGTTGGTGAGTCGGAGTGATTCTGGGTCAGTCACTCGTCACGTTGTTGGCCTGTCTCTCGTTCGTATTTGTTCGGCTGTTGGTGTCTCTCTGTCGTTCGGAGTGCTAGTATGTCTGTCGTTTGGATCAACCTTTAAAGCCGGCAAATGAGAGTCTTGCCACTCCGCCAGTAACAGAATTCCGCTAGTGGTCGCCCGGTCGGGGCTGAGTTCCTGCATCCGAGTCTGCGCGTTAGGCCGCCAGTCTGCTCGAGTTGCTCGGGCAACGGTCATTGGCCGTTGGATCGATCGGTTGGTCGGCTGCGCACTGAGACACGAGATGACTTGTCCGCCTTGAGCGTCGGCGCATGTGAGGTCATCACGTGAGTCCAGTGGGCCGCGGCGTATAGCGAGGGGTAGTGACTTCGCGGTCGACACGAGAGCAACAGGAGTCAACCCACGACATCGGTTTGGCCGGTGCGAGCTGCGACGCCGTGAGACGGGAGATCGGCGCGCCTTCCTGCGTCCGTTGAAGCGGACGGTTCGGGAAAACGTTTTGGGGGTGCTGCGCCAGGTCTTCGCCAGAAATCGCAGTTTATTACAAGTGATTGCAGATATGTTGTTTCATTTACTTGTTAAATTCTACTTGTTTTCTTGGTGAGGTCACTAGCCGCTTTGTTTTGGGGTGGTCCCACCATTCTTATTCGTTTGCCCACCCGCGGGAAGGTGGTTATTTATGAATGGGGTGGTCCGTTTTTCCCTTGTGGAGTAGGGGCGGGTTAGAGCCACCAGCGGTTCGGGTTCTTCGGTAATCTCCCTGTCAATCTGCCGTACGTTAAAAGCTGCCTCTGCCATGTTTGTCGGATTCGGTGTTAACGAATTTATTGCTTGAAGTGTAACGGCCAAATTCCTGAAATATGTTTCTATCTTGCCTATATCATGTTGAGAGGCGGTATGTGTGTAATGTAGGGCATGTTTGGTCAACCTTGTATATTTTATGTAAGACTGCATTTCATGGGTTTTTATTTAAATGGCCATTTTAGTATATAAAGTTGCCACCCTTCCACCGTAAGATTTTAAAAAATTTTTTTAAATCAAGTTGCACCTTCGGTGGCAAGTTAATCTTTAATGTTAGTGTTTTGTAGCATTTCCATCCCTCCTACGGGGTGGATAGTAATGTGCTTGTGTGAGTTGCTAAAATTTTTATTTTAAAGTAATCTGGTGTGTTGCAGATTTAGACCTGTGTAATCTTTCAGAGGTTGTTGTGAGCGGTCGTGACTACGGTCGTGTCAAAAGGGAGCGGCAAGGTTCTCAGCCCGAAACCTCATACAGTCAAAAATTTGTTCTTTCTTCCTCTGAATAAATTGTAACTTCATATTTAAAGGGTACCTTCTGATTATAATTTTAAATCTGTTTCTTAAAAAAAAAGGCTTTTAGGAATAAAATTTCCATTGTTAAAAGAAATTTGATTTGTTTTCATCAGTTACCCACTGGCAACTACTTCCACGCTCACGTAGTGTGATTAAATGTGTTGATGTTCTTGATGAATAGCTAGTAAATAAATTCTTAAGGAAAGTTTTCGAAAGTAAATTCATGGTTCATGTGGTACAATGTTAAAAGCCTTCCGGAAATCCAGAAATAGGGAATCGATCTGAAATCCCTTGTCGGTAGCACTCATGTTAATAATGAGCTAGTTATGTGATGACTAACTGAAACCCTCAGCTGCCGACAGGTGTTGTTGATGTACCTCGATGTGGACAGCTGAAAATGTGTGCCCCGACCGGGACTCGAACCCGGGGTCTCCTGCTTACATGGCAGACGCTCTATCCATCTGAGCCACCGAGGACACAGATGAATAGCGCGACTGCATAGACTTATCTCTTGCACGCTTCCCGTGCTAGTTATGTTTCACAGGTACGATATTTTATAAACGAATGTTGACTGTGTATCAATAGACCGTTTTCTTCGAGGTAATTCATAATGTTCGAACACAATATATATTCTAAAATCCTGCTGCATATCGAGGTTAACGACATGGGCCTGTAATTTAGTGGATTACTTCTACTACCTTTCCTGAATATTGGTGTGACCCGTGCAACTTTCCAGTCTTTGGGTGCCGATCTTCCGTCGAGCGAACGGTTGAACAGATTGGTAAGTATGGAGCTAATGCATCAGCATACTCTGAGAGGAACCTAATTGATATGCATTTACGTTAGTCATGTTGGCAGCTGTTCTCGATTCGAATTCTGGAATATTTACTCCGTCTTCTTTTGTGAAACCATTTCGGAAGGCTGTGTTTAGTAACTCTGCTTTGGCAGCACTGCTTTCGATAGTATCCCCGTTGCTATCGCGCAGAGAGGGCATTGATTGTTTCTTACCGCTAACATACTTCACATACGACCAGAATCTCTTTGGATTTTATGCCAGGTTACGAAACAAAGTTTTGCTGTGGAAACTGTTATAGGCATCTCGCATTGAAGTCCGGGCTAAATTTCGAGCTTCTGTAAGTGACCGCCAATCTTGGGGATTTTGCGTGTGTTTAAATTTGGCATGTGTGTTTCGTTGTTTCTGAAACAGTGTTCCAATTGTTTTGTGTATGAAGGAGGATCAGCTCCGTCGTTTATTAATTTATTTAGCATAAATCTCTCAATTGCTGCCGGTACTATTTTTTTGAATTCAAGCCACATCTGGTCTACACTTATATTATTAATTTGGAATGAGTGGAGATTGTCTCTCAGGAAGGCGTCGAGTGAATTTTTATCTACTTTTTTGAATAGCTATATTTTTCGCTTATTTTTCGAGGATTTGGGGATTACAATATTCAGTCTCGCTACGACAACCCTGTGTTCACTAATCCATGAATCCGTTTTGATGCTCGTCATTAACTCAGCATTATTTGTTGCTAAGAGGTCAAATGTGTTTTCACAGGCGTTTACTATTCGCGTGGGCTCATGACTAACTGCTCGAAATAGTTTTCAGAGAATACGTTTAGCACAATTTCGGATGATATTTTATGCGTACCTCCGGAATTAAATATGTATTTTCGCCAACATATCGAGGGTAAATTAAAGTCACCACCAACTATTAACATATGACTCGGGTACGTGTTTGAAATCAAACTCAAGTTTTCTTTGAACCTTTCAGCAACTGTATCATCTGAATTGGGAGGTCGGTAAAAGGATCCAATTATTACTTTATTCCGGTTACCAACAATGACCTCTGTCCATACTAACTCAAAGAAAGCATCTAATTCAATTTCGCGACAAGTTAAACTACTTCTGACAGCAACAAACACGCCACCGCCAACGTGTTTAGCCTCTCCTTTCGGAACACCTTTAGGTTCTTCGCAAAAATTTCGGCTGAGCTTATATCCGGCTTTAGCCAGCTTTCAGTGCCTATAATGATTTGAGAATCAGTGCTTTCTATTAGCGCTTGGAGCTCTGCTACTTTCTCAACACAGCTACGACAACCGTTATACCAACGGTTCCTGTATCTACGTTCTTCCTGTGTTCAGCCTGCACCCTTTGTGACTGAAGCCCTTCTTGTGTTTTCCCGAGATACTCTAACCTAAAAACCAGCCCACTCCACGCCACACAGCCCCTGCTACCCGTGTAGCCGCCTCCTGCGATAAGTGGACACCACACCTATTCAGAGGAACACGAAAGCCAACCACCCTTTGGCGCAAGTCGAGGAGTCTGCTGCCTACACGGCAACAGAACCGTCCCAGCCTCTGACTCAGGCGCTTCACTCGGCTCTGATCCAGAGGTTCGCAATCGGTCCTGTCGACTAAGCTGCATATGGACAGCTCTGCTTTCATCTTGCAAGCAAGACTAGCAGCCTTTACCACTTCTGTTAGTCGCTCGGAACCAGAGAGAATCTCGTCTTTTCGAAAGTGACACAAATTATTGGTACCGACGTGAGCAACCGCCTGCAGTTGGCTGCACTCTGTACTCTTCATGACATCCGGGAGGACCCTTTCCACATCTGGAATGACTCACCCGGTAAGAACACAGAGTGCACATTCGTTTTCTTACTCTTCAGTTCTGAACATCCTTGATGACATTCTTTGTCTGACCATAAAAATAGACTTTTCGTGGTTCCATAAGTGGAGTGCATTTGGGCGAATCACCTTAATACTGCACCATGGAAATCCTTCTTAATCTTCAAAAACGTCATCGTGTTGTGGATTTTTTTCTCGCCCCCATGAGTCAGTTCATACAAGTAATTTGTTCTCGTGCATTTAGGGCTTCACGGCATCAGTCAAAAATTTTTTTGTGTAGGGCTCCAGTAAGTTACTCAGATTTTGATGAGGTAATGACGACTTTAGTGTATTTTACCGCGTAGTCACCCAGTATTCTCTGAATCGTCGTTCCAAAAGAGGCCCTAACCTCTTGTAGGCATAATTTTTCAAAAAGGTTTATAGCATCTTGTGCTGTATGGGAGGGGTCTACATTGTTCAGTCTGCTCTTTCACGAGATCTGCTGTTGCCCTTCTCTGGTCCATTTTTCGGTTATAAATCGAATGTTTCCAGCAACCTGCGAGGAGAATATAAGAGACTGGCATCTATGAATGGCAATTGATCAGATGCTTTGATTACAATGACTTCTGGAAAAATTATTCGCAGAGTCCTCCTGAAGACAATCCAGTCTTTTCTTTCCATTCGTTTTCTGAAAATATTAATTTGGGTTTGTTTCCAGTGCAAGTGACGTAAAAAAGAAGAGAACAAAGTGGTTCTCTCAGACATCCTGGAACCCAAGACCTTCGGATTATCGTTATGTACGCCTTTTTTCTATTCTGCGACCCCCATACAACTTTTTTTTAAATGTGAATTTGTAACTAGGGTGGAATCGTATGTTGTTCATTTTGCGTAACCAGGGGTAAATAGGATTTACTGATGTCTGCTGAAAACCTTCGCCTGAAGTGGGATCGATTTCTTTTTACTGAAAGTGCAGCAACGAATAGATAATGGATTAAACAGTGCCTTAACTTTTTTCCCGAAAGTTAACAGAGAATAGGCGAAACACCCCTCCGTGATAGAGAAGAGAAATGATGGAGATCATTATACCACATAGGGCAGCTCGAGAACTCTGTCAGATAAGGGTCACACCAAGCGACCACCTTTACCAACATTCTGTCCCGTAAACGAGAGATTTATCATCTTAGCAAAAGTGTCTGATATTTTCGCAATTGCGTACCGTCCCTATATGCAGTAATCACGTACTGCTGAAACGTAGAAAAGACATTACCCCACACAGGAAAACTTTACCAAATGAACAGTTAACCACACCATGGAATTTGTCTTCGATTTCGGAAAGCAGACGGAATCCAGCCACATGGCGATGTCGTTGGTGTAAGCAGTGACAGAAGTCCTGGTGCGAAAACCAAGTTGATTCTGCAGCTAGAGCCAGTTCGCCCGCTGACCACTGCAGGTACGTAAATGCAGAAGCGTGTTCAAGGAACCAAATCAACAGGATGTAGCTGTATCACTAAGTCCATTGGTAACTAATAAGTTATTAATTACTTTGTGCCAATAGGAAGCCACTTACATTCTGTGAATCGGGAGACTAATGTTGGTCTATACAACCTTCGAATGCACACGCGGTGAGAACAGTTGAGGGGGATTGAAGTAGACCACCCTGTCCCCATGAACAAGCAGGAACTGTAGCGTGACTATTTTCCGTGTCAAGATACCACATAGAAATATAAAATTCTGAAATGTGACGGAATTTGAAATGAGTATGTCAACAGCCGAAAAAAGAATCACTGGCTGTACGAGGGTGAAGTCTTGTCGTGGTAGTGGGTAATTCACAGGTAACGACCAGTATCCTGCCTCCGACATACAGTGCAGCCCTCTTTCGTGCCGGCGTCGTCAGAATCTCGTAACGTAGTTTAACTATATGGCCTGTCCACATAAAGCAGCAATACAGGTCCCTCAATTTCTTCGCTACCGTTTTGGGAAGGAGGGAGATCTGCGAGATATAATATAAACTCTCCGTCCGAACTGGCCATGAATGCCCAACGGTACCGATTGGCCGCCGTGTCATCCTCAGCCACAAGCGGCATTGGATGTGGATATGGAGTGCATGTGGTCAACACACCGATTTCCCAGCAGCATGTCAGTTTAACAGACCGGAGGAGCTACTTTCAAATCAAGTAGCTCCTCAGTTTGCCTCACAAGTGCTGAGTGCATCGCGCTTGTCAACAGCGTTCGGCAGACTGGATGGTCACCCAACCAAGTGTTAGACAGCGCTTAACTTCGGTGATCTGACGGGAACCTGGCCGCTGGTAGAGATATAATATGCTTTACACAAAATATAAGTACCCACTATCCGTATTTTCTTCAAAATGATAAGCGAGCTTCGTTCACATTTCATTACAACATCCTGAATTTTATGAGTAACAAATTTCCAACTGAAAACCCCCGTCTTCAGTGGACAACGCTCAATAACGACCCGCAGAGATGTATTCCGATTCACAAAACGTGCCCAAGAAAGGACTGAGTCCTCGAAGCAGCGTAGGTTGAGGAATTTGCATTTGTCGTCATTTACCGAAGTATGACAGACACCATCAACTGTCACTTTTAACAAGGCAATTTCCTCACTTCGGCGAAGAAGAACGACAATGTCATTGGCATATGCCGTAACTGTGAGGTTCCCTCCTGAGAGCTTTAAACCTGACAGACCATCAGCAACTTGCCGCCACAACGGTTCAAGATACAGCACGAGGAACATAGAGATAGAGAGCGGACTCACCCGAGGCATTCCACGACGGAGAATAACCGGCAGCGTCAGTTGTCCAGAGACGCTGCAATTTTCTCGTAGAACTTCAAAAGAACTTCATGTGCAGGAGAGGTAAATCCAACATTCTACAACAGCCGATTGAGATACGCTGACTGACACTATCAAACATTTAGCAAAATATGAGAAGATAAAAGCACAGTAAATAGACGTAACAGTTGCCATCGAAACCACATCAACACATAATGCCACCAAAGTCATCGATGTTTACCAATCACACAGCTAAGCGGTAAGGACACTCTGCTATTCGCAGCTTGTACAAAACTTTTGTGGTCAAAATCGAGTAGTACGAGGGAAAGAAATCAGTTGCTGTTAAACGGCCATGATGCTTCAGAACGAGAACAGATATCTCTACCTTGAAACTCACAGGCCTCACTCTCCACCACAAAATCTCGTTTTAAATGGAAATAAAACCAGAACCCTAGTGATGTAAAAAATTTAAATAAAATTCTTTCGAAAGGCCGTCCAGACCAGGGTATTTGTGTTAGGAGGGATGACCAACGAAGTAAAAAACTTCATCCTCCTGAAAATCCGCTAAAAACTCAATATTCTAATCAGACGTAGTCAATCCACAGGGAGTCGCAAAACTAGCATCGGAAGAGCTGACCTCGGTGTCATCCGCTGCGTACAGATGTGTATACTATTGATTTAAAGGCCGAGGCACCTCACATTGTGCAGTGGGGGAGGCAATGCGAGAGCGACGGAGAGTCTGATGGCGAATCATATCGGACAAGCATGTCAGATCATTGTTAATTGGAGAACGTGGCATATCCATCACCCTCAAGACTTTAATCTCTTGCTTAATAACCACCAGCAGCTTAGCTGAGTGTCATCGACCCTCAAAGGGGTATCACCTATTCATTCACAAACAACGATGTAATAAATCTCATAAGTGTTCCGAAGATCTCTCGCACTTTCAGCACAGCAGCATCTAATTGTTTGATGGATTCTCAGCTTTGCATATTCAGAGCATCATCGCAATAAGGATGGGTAATGCTCTACCGAGCCCAGTCAAAACACTAACTCAGCTGCAGTCACGGGATCAATGGACCCATCAGCAAGACGGGAAACGTTGAGCATTCACTGAGCACGACAATATTTAAAGGGCTGTGAGGTGTCACTGATAGCCGCTGCAACAGTACAATGATCAGTGAAAGACGCAGAAAGAATCTGACGGCGGAAAACATCGGACAAATGAAACTTGTCAATTCTGCTACCATACGAAGCAGTGAAAAATGTGAATGCCACCAGCGTTGTAAATTTATGTTCCAAACACTCTTAAAACGCATCGTATGAACCAATTCACAGAGATCGCGACTAAAATTAGAATGAGGCTACTGGTCAATGGAATGCACCACGCAGTTGAAGTCACCAACCAGAAGAAGGATCCGAGGATTCTTATGCAAAAGAGAAGGGAGCTCCTCTCCGTAAAATTTCGAGCACGCCACCGTTTAACCTGTGCCAGACGGTACATGAACCACAACCAGGGTACGGTGTAGAATATAGGGTGTGTAGATAAAATTTCAACACTAGTCTCAGAACACAAAGTTTATTGAATACTTTGATACATCGGACTAAAATTCTTCAAAATTGGTGCTTCGAGGATCCACACACCGCTGCCAACAAGATTTCCATTGCTGGTAAGCTCCCTGGAAATGCTTAACCACAATGCAACTCAAAACTGTCGTCGAAGCCTTATGGACGGCTGCGATGCTGTCAAACCACTTCCCTTTCAGGCCTCTCATCGCCCGGGGGAACAAAACGAAGTCACTGGCGGCGAGGCCGGGGCTACAGGGTAGCTGCGGCAGCGTTACTTCCTTGAACCGTGTCAAAACTTCAGTGACGGCGAAGCAGGTGTGAACGGCCGGACTGTCATGGTGGAGCACCCAGTCGTCTTTCTTCTCCGGGCAGACTCGATCCCTCAAACGGCGGATCACTCCAGTCTGACCACTGACAGTCTGTCTGGCAGGCACAAACTCTTCGTGGAACATTCCTTTCGCGTCAAAGAAAACAATGAGCATGCTTTTCACACGTGACTTGCTCATGCGGGCTTTCATCGACTTTGGTAATGCTGAGGTGTGCCATTCCAAACTTTGCCTCTTCGATTCTGGATCGTATTCGAAGACCTAGGTCTCATCACCACTGACCATTTTGTCCAAAAAATGAGGTTCAGTTTGTAAACGATTAAACCTTTCAAGCGAAACAGCCAGGCGCCATTCCTTCTGTTCATCCGATAGCGCACACTTTTGTCACCATTAGATCTTCCGTCACTAGCTGAAACACGATTTGGTGATTCAAACCCACCTCATCTGCAATCACTCTGATGCTGAGACGTCAGTCACTGTTTAAAACTTGACGAACTTTGGCCATATTTTGGCCGTTCTGCTCGTTGAAGGTCTTCCAAGGTGTTCATCATCCTCCAAGTCTTCACGGCCACCTTTGAACCTCTTGTGTCACATGAAAACCATGGCACGTGGCTTGGTGTATACTTTATAGGCCTCTTGAATCATTTCTAATGTTTCCGTGCCAGTCTTACTGTGTTTTACACAGAATTTGATCTAACACCGCTGCTCCAAGAGGCGCTGCGTTTTGGAAACTCCGATTTCTCGACGACGTTTTGAAACAGACGCTCCCAACACTCGCGATGATTTCACACCAACGTTTCGTCAGCGAATGCCGATGCTTGGCTTGCTTAGCCAACACCCCCTACCACCTGGCGCAGATGGTGAGACCTGTCTGCGCACGCACCGCTGCTGAGAAATCAATCTCGAAACTTTATTTACACACCCCGTAAGACAACTGATCCCGTGACCAGAAGCGGGAACTTCAGTGTCTGTGACAGGAATACCTTCACGATAGAATAGATAGTGCGCGTCGAATCCTCAGGCGCTACATTATAAAAGGCCACTAAGCGACTGCTGAGAACACAAGGGAGTGCGAGTGAGGCGAACTAGTTCCACTCCGTGCAAAACACTTACACCATAATTTCTTGCGCGATCCGGTTCGACGTGCTGTGTACGCCAGCCGTGACGTAGAATCGCCTCAGAAACCGAAAGGGTAGAGGGATCAAACACAAGGTTTGAATCTGCCCTCGCTGGACAGGGAAAACTGCTCCACTGGATCATCCAGCATGGCAGACAGGAGCAGAACATCAGGCTCACCAGGGGGAAAGACTGTAACAACCTGGGGTAACTCTTGCAGTACCAGATTCAATGGCAGGAACTCCGAAGGTTGCGTAACCCGTCGATGGTGGCAGACACGAAGACATGAAGACGTCGTTGCTCGTCAGGCTGTAATATCCGGGGTGGTTTAGTGGTGGTAGGGATGGAGGGAGGGGGAGAGGCGGCAGCGATGATGACTGTCAGACGTACCCGATCCCTGCTGCGGCCCTATCAAATCCGCTCCACAGGCACAAAAAACTCCAGTATTTGCCGCTGACAGAGTCTTCACCGAGAGAGTTACTTGACACAGGAGCGGGTGAAATGGGGGACTCCACATCAGAAATAACTGCATCCTATATACGAAGTCGCTTCTGTTTCATGGCTGCAAATGGTTTCCAGGCTGCCAGACGTAACCATTTGCAGTCAATGATTGACTTAGTTGGTCCACAGGACACAGTCCATTCCATGTAAATACACTCCACATCATTGTGGTGCCCCCACCAGCTTGTACAATGCCTTGTTGACAACTTTGGTCCATGGTTTTGTTTGCCTCTGCCACGATCGCCAATTTGAATCGGTACTCATATCACCAGCTCACGATTTTCCAGTCGTCTAAGATCCAACACATATAATCACGAGTCCAGGAGAGGCGCTGCAGTCGATGTCGTGCTGTTAGGAAACGCAGTCGCTTCGATCGTCTGCTGACGTGGCCCACTACGCCGAATTTTGCCGCAATGTCCTAGAACATAAGCTCGTCGTACGCTCCACATTAATTTCTGTCATTATTTCACACAGTGTTGCCTGTTTGTTAGCACTGACACTCGATCGTTAAGTGAAGGCCGCCGGCCACTACATTGTCAGTGGTGAGAGGTAATGCCTCAAATCTGCCAATTCTCGGCACCCTCTTGACACTGTGGATCTCGGATTATTGAATTCCCTAACTGTTTCCGAAACGGAATGTCCCATGCGTCTAGCTCCCAATGTCGCATTCAGTCTGTTATTTTCCGGAGTGCAGCCATAATCAAGCCAAAACCTTTTCATGTGAATTTCCTGAGTACAAATGAGTTCTCCGACGATGAACTGACCTTTTCTATATTGTCTACGTGATACTATAGCCATCTGTATATGTGTATGCCACCACCCCATAACGTTTTGTTATCTCAGTGTACTGCGACATACAAGAAAGAGTGATGTGGATTTTATGGATGGAATACCCTGAGATACACCCACCTAACTGAAAAGGATGTCCTTCCCCTGTGCACAATGGCAACTTTCCTCGCTCTGTATAGCAGATGAGTACAGGCGGCTGTAATGGGTGTGTCTGGGGTGGTATCCTGTCAGTGTTGTGTGATGCTGAGAGAAGAGAGAGGGGGAAACTCGTTGCTGACACACAGGCAAAAGGGGACCGCAGAGCTTAATATTCCCTTGCAATGCATGGGTCGCCAAAACCGCCGTTGTACACCCGTGGAATCTAATCCAGGACGTTTCCACAATGTCTCGTCATCTGGCACGTTACGCCACCTTCCTCCCCATGTTGGGCAAATTCTACAAGTTAAAATTTCAGCGCACGTCAGGATGACAACCGCAACCTCCAGGCCAAGTGCCACCACACAGGCGTGCTTAGCTACCATCTCTGTGGCAGCGGTTCACATACATTTTGAGCAGTGGCATTCATGTGCTCCAGGAATGTATCCTACACTGCTGTTTTCCAGGAAACACTGTTCAGTAGGAGTTACGTGACAGAGTTCTTTCTATGTTACGAAGATGTGCTCTTTTAGTTGGACAGTGAATATGCACACTCATCACAACTTACCTACGTGAATGTCTCCTTCTTTCCCAATTCCAACACACTTACGAGATCTGTCTAAATGATGAGGCGATGCCTGGTCTCATGTGCACTGCCAGTAATATCCCATATGTTGAATTGGACAGGATGAGAGTACACTGTCACTATGGAGCTAGGGCATCGACAGTGACTTGCTGAAAATCATAGAAAGAAAACAACAGGGGTGGAGGAACAACAAAGACAAGACTGCAAAATGACAAGTCCTGAGACTGAACCTAATCGACAACGTAGACCTTCCCCGTTCCAAATCTCGTGGACATGTGGCAGCCAGGTGATGTGCTCATCGAGTTTAATCCCACAGTAAGTTGCAGTCTTGGTCCATGGTGATTGGTAGGAGAGCCAGCTGCACCTCTTGTCACATAAAGCCGATCACTTGGCTCTTGATGGGGTTGAACTTGAGCAGCCGTTCGGTAGCCAAAGCGCTGCAGCCAAGCTGGAGCTGGCGACCCAGTTTGTCGACGTGCACACTGTGGGTGAAACATCGTGCCATCGGCGTAAGGAACCTGTTCATCATGTGCCATCTGTGGTGCATCAGCAGTGTACAGAGAGTGCAACAAGGGACTGAGAATCAACTCCTGTGGGGCCCCTAGACACGGTAACCTCATGGTAGACTGCCCTTTCCAGCCCATAAGTGGAACGTCCTGCCGGAAATGTAGGACTGCACGAGGATCTCATGTACAAAGGCCTTGTAAATGAGATTATCATTCCATACCAAGTCAAATAAATACAGGGAGCGAAAGGCTATTTACAATTTGTACAGAAACCAGATGGCAGTTATAAGAGTCGAGGGGCATGAAAGGGAAGCAGTGGTTGGGAAGGGAGTAAGACAGGGTTGTGGCCTCTCCCCGATGTTGTTCAATCTGTATATTGAGCAAGCAGTAAAGGAAACAAAAATTCGAAGTAGGTATTAAAATTCATGGAGAAGAAATAAAAACTTTGAGGTTCGCTGATGACATTGTAATTCTGTCAGAGACAGCAAAGGACTTGGAAGAGCAGCTGAATGGAATGGACAGTGTCTTGAAAGCAGGATATAAGATGAACATCAACAAAAGCAAAACGAGGATAATGGAATGTAGTCGAATTAAGTCGGGTGATGTTGAGGGAATTAGATTAGGAAATGAGACACTTAAAGTAGTAAAGGAGTTTTGCTATTTGGGGAGCAAAATAACTGATGATGGTCGAAGTAGAGAGGATATAAAATGTAGACTGGCAATGCAAGGAAAGCGTTTCTGAAGAACAGAAATTTGTTAACATCGAGTATAGATTTAGGTGTCAGGAAGTCATTTCTGAAAGTATTTGTATGGAGTGTAGCCATGTATGGAAGTGAAACATGGACGATAAATAGTTTGGACAAGAAGAGAATATAAGCTTTCGAAATGTGGTGCTACAGAAGAATGCTGAAGATTAGATGGGTAGATCACATAACTAATGAGGAAGTATTGAATAGGATTGGGGAGAAGAGAAGTATGTGGCACAACTTGCCCAGAAGAAGGGATCGGTTGGTAGGACATGTTCTGAGGCATCAAGGGATCACCAATTTAGTATTGGAGGGCAGCGTGGAGGGTAAAAATCGTAGAGGGAGACCAAGAGATGAATACACTAAGCAGATTCAGAAGGATGTAGGTTGCAGTAGGTACTGGGAGATGAAAAAGCTTGCACAGGGTGGAGTAGCATGGAGAGCTGCATCAAACCAGTCTCAGGACTGAAGACCACAACAACAACAACTGGGGAGAGGAGAAGTTTGTGGCACAGCTTGACCAGAAGGAGGGATCATTTGGTAGGACATGTTCTGAGGCATCAAGGGATCACAAATTTAGTATTGGAGGGCAGCGTGGAGGGTAAAAATCGTAGAGGGAGACCAAGAGATGAATACACTAAGCAGATTCAGAAGGATGTAGGTTGTAGTAGGTACTGGGAGATGAAGAAGCTTGCACAGGATAGAGTAGCATGGAGAGCTGCATCAAACCAGTCTCAGGACTGAAGACCACAACAACAACAACTGGGGAGAGGAGAAGTTTGTGGCACAGCTTGACCAGAAGGAGGGATCATTTGGTAGGAAATGTTCTGAGGCATCAAGGGATCACAAATTTAGTATTGGAGGGCAGCGTGGAGGGTAAAAATCGTAGAGGGAGACCAAGAGATGAATACACTAAGCAGATTCAGAAGGATGCAGGTTGCAGTAGGTACTGGGAGATGAAGAAGCTTGCACAGGATAGAGTAGCATGGAGAGCTGCATCAAACCAGTCTCAGGACTGAAGACCACAACAACAACATCAACCAAGTCAAAGGCCCTAGACATGTTCAGGAGTAAGGCCCAAGGTACACACGCCTCTCTGATGCCCTCATTGTAGTTTCAACCAGGTTTAGCAGTTGATGAAAGGTGGTGTGGTCAATGCTGAAGGACTTGTCGTCAGGAATGAGGCGTTCAAAATTGACATGCCCCTATTGGCGTCACAGGTAAAGCATCTGGAAGCCCTTTGAAGGACAGGAGGAGACTGATGAGCGGTAAGTCCATGCCAGCTGTGGACCCATCTTTGGGATGGCGACCAATTCTGCATGTTTCCACACAGAACGGTAGAACCCTGAATGTAGAATCTGCATAAAGATATCAGTCCGATGTTGATGGTAGCCGGGTCTTAAGGAGAATGTTGGTGATCCCACCACCTCCTCCTACTCACCTGGTGTCTTGGAATCGAATATGCGCTACAAATTCCTCCTCAGAGATTGGGTGGCTGGCATCGATCTCGTCATGGGTGGCCAGGAAGGTAGGCAGCCGTTCATTGAAAAGTTCATGAACCATGTGCGGCTCGCGTTGATACCGTTCATAGCTTGGCATCTTATAATAGCGACAGTGGCGTCTCGTTTTCTTAGTGTGTTCACTGGAGCCACTACGTTTGCCTTGTCTGTCCGTGAGTGGCAACACCAGCGCTTATCGATAGCGCGCATTATGGTACCATCTTTGGAGCAGCCTCTAGTATCTCCGGGTCGTCGTGTGTCGAGCTAGTTGAGTTGGGACGGAGCAGCGTGAGGGTTAGACAGCCAGTACTCGGCCAACCGCTGGCGACACACATGCATGACGAAGGATGTGCTCGCGAGAGTGCACGACCACGTCAAGGACCGGGTTCAACGAGTTTTAGTTGAAGGACCGTGATATTTGAGTAGTGCAATTTTCACTTGTGTGTGTGTCTCCGCCCGTCGATGTGACCTCATGGCAATAAGTAGTCAGTCGACGATTTATACTGGGATCTTTCCCGTGCCTGAACTGAATGGGGCCGACCGTTGGTCGGTCGTTCGGTCTGTCGTCGCAGCGGATGACATGCATTTGTTCTTCCGACCGCTTCTGGCCGTTCTGTGTTTGTGCCGACTTGTAATTCATCCGTGTTGTTTCACAGTGACTGTGAGTTGTTGGTGGAATTGTTTCTCCAGATCCGTGTGTATCTTATGGTTTTGAATGAGCAGTTATTTCAATGCTTTCGGCATACTGGATTTGAAGAGAGTTGTGAAAGGAGATCAGTTCTGTTAGGGCGCAGCAGCGAGCAGGTCCGTGCACCGCGAGGGCAAGCCGGTGCCGCTGGCGGCGTGCTGCCACTGAGCAATCGAGGAGGGGTAGCTGGACGACTTCGTTGCAAACTGTATCCTGGACGTTCAGCTTGAGTGAAGAGTTAACTGCTTATGCAACCTCAACTATTCCGAGACCTCGCCTTTGGTGGATTGTTGCTCCGAGGGCCATTAAGCCTGGCGGCAACGAGTCAAGTGTTTGGAGGCGATGAAATATTGCAGCTATCTTTCCCTTTTGTTATTCATCATTGAATTTAGTATTATTCTTATTAGTGAAGTGCAACCAGCGATATTTTCCGCCTTGTGGCCGCTAACGCCCCCGTTACCTGCCCTGGAGGTTAGCGTACTTTCCTGGCAGTGTACCTTTCCTCGTAGTGTTGGTGCTGTCCTACACAGCGTGTAGTTCGATAGCCTCTTCTATTGTACTGTGCATTTTTTTGGGTGGTTTACCGTGGTTCTAGTGTTTCCTTCGTCCTTGGGTGTTTTCTTATGACGTGTCTGTACCTTCACCCTTGCCTAAAAATATTCCATCGTTGTACTGGTGATCGGACGTTAGGTGGATTTGTTAGTTGGTCGGTCGGCGATTAAGCTGCCCCTAGTTTCAGTTGTCATCGTGTTACGAAAGTACAATGCCTGGCTTCCTGTCTCACCTTCTGTTTGAGTTACCTTCCCAGGACGACCCTTGGAAAACATGCTGAGAACTGCTTGTCCTGATTCCTTACATTGTGATGTTAGTTTTAAGGATATTAGTAATTTTCTAATTATTGTTGGTGTGGCCTTCAGCCGAGCAATAATTTCACTTCTGTTGTGATAAGGCTTTCAGCCGTGATACAGTAAGTTTTTTTAAGCAAACTTGTTCTAAAAGCAAGGTATTTATTTTAATATCTGCTATTGGGAACTGGTCTTCAGAATTCTAATTCAGGCCTTCAGCCGTTTGCGACTTGAAGTTGTGTGTGGCCTTCAGCCGGGCAATAATTTCAGCTCTTTGATGACAAGGCCTTCAGCCGTTTTACAATAAGTTTTTTTAAAGCAAACTTGTTTTAAAAGCAAAGTATTTGTTGAAATGTGTGCTATTTGGAATTGCTCTTCTGACTTATAATTCAGGCCTTCAGCTGTATGTTGTTTGAGGTTATTGTTGGTGGCCTTTGGCCTCAAAATTGTGGAATTTTTTCTCCCTGTGATAAGGCCTTCAGCCGTCATACAGTCAACTGTGTGTGTGAGTGTTTTTTTTTATTTTAATTTCTTTAAGTAAAGTTTAAGTAATTCTTGGGCAACCGAGAGTAACTGATTACTGCCCCATCCACAATCGTAACGTTATCCTGCCCCATTCTGAGAAACCAGCTATCAGTTGGATTTGGTCGTCATAGTCAACATTCGGTAACAGGGTTAAATTGGCCTCTAAAGCGTCAGCCAGGACACTGGCCTTCGTGTGTGTTTCACAGACGACGTCCTGGCCGTCCTAGAGCAGCAGGACGAGTTGCTGGCGTCGCAGAAGGCTCTGAATGACGTGCCAGGCGCTGCCATCATTGAGCGTGCAGATGAGGTCCACCCAGTCACTGTTGCGGCGCTCCTCGGCAGCGAACTTGACCTCCCTGCACAACCTTTGAAACTATTCTTGGTGGCCGGCTGGGTGAGTGAACTGCTATTCATGAAACAGCTAGTTTTTCTCCCATTTTTCTGCCTGGAGATAAGGACAGAAGCAATGGAGGCTGTCCTTTAGGCTAACGGCCGACCAAGAGTGGCAACAGCCGCTGCTCAAAGTGGCCCCTTGGTGAGAGGAACGAGATCCACCAAATCTCACACCAAGTCCGGGATTGGTGCATTGCGTCTAGGCCGAGAACTTCCACACAATAGCACTAGCCATCAACTTGCTGGTACGATGGGTGCCAGGTGGCGTCCCTGCGCTGACCACATCCATTTCAAAGATCACCTAGAGGTGGTTAGAGGACATGATAGTGACTGTGTTGAAGTGGACGTGTGCTTCCTTATCCCCTTGAGAATTATGACATTGTGCACATTTAGCTGGCCTCTGGCAGGGAAGATAGTAGGGTAGAAGGGTCCTACAATGATGGCGTCATGCCTCTGCGTTGCTCACTGATGTTGGTGAGGTGGGAATTCCAATGCGTGCTCTTCACACTTAAGTCACCTGCAATGAGAATCTGCCCCTCATAGCCAGCAGGGCGTCGACGTCAGCCTCGTTCAACAGTTGTCTAGGCGGCTGGCACGGCACAATGAAAGTAATATTACTGGTCGATGTGGTAACCCCCACACCTGTCGCCTCTAGAAGCACCAGCTGCGGCAAGTGGGACTGATAGTGGTGTAGCAACGTACAATAAATAAAATCTGCTTTTAAAAATTCAAAATAATATTTCATAAAACAATTACATTACCAATAAACTATAATCTAAAAAATCAATTCTACAAAATATACTAAGACAAAATTCGACAAAATTATTCTTATTAAATAATTAAATAAACAAAAAATAAATATAATAAATTAAATCATGACAGAGATAGCCATCCTGTTGCCTGCAGTAGGCCTGTCTTTAGAGTAGTTGCTGAAGCTGGCCTCTCACATGGAGCTTCCCGCCTTGAGGTGAGTTTTTCAGATGAGGAAGGCGTCAGTGGCCACATCATTATATCATGGAGAAACTAGCGAAACTAAACGTTGTGCTGGAGACTTATGGCGTTGAAAATGCAGATAGTAAGGCCACAAATATGATTGTTGTCCATTGTCTTACAGTGTGGTAGCAATGGCGACCTGGAGGCGACACATGACAGAAGTGATGAGGTACAGGAGTTGGCTCAGGGGAGTGGTAGAAGAATGCAGCAGCGAATGCAGCTCGATTGTGCCGACCTTTGGGGTCAGATCAGCAGCGACCATGGGTGCCTCTGAGACCAAGATGGTAGGCTGTGCCTGAGCAGCAGGCGCTGCGTAGCAAGAGACACTGCTGGCAGGCTGCTGAGTAGTGGTGGGTGGGGTGGAGGCGGTCCAGACAATGGCCATGCCCACAAGAAGTCCTCGGGGCAGATGATGACACTGGGTAGCTGACAGTTACCTCCACTGATGAAGTGGAAATTGGTGGATGTGGCAGGACCAATACAGTGGCGCTAGGTGCTGGTGAGGGTCGTAGGGGGCCGATCCCCACCCACTGGCATTGTCGGCAAAACTAGTTCTTGGCTGCAACCTGACGTCACAGTGGCGATGTTTCAAGGCTGTGCAGCCGCGTTAACTGGCCGCATGCTGCTCACTGCAATTACAACACTATAGCGGGTCCTTCCTCTTCTTCATTTACTTATAGTTCTAATCTGACCCAGTTTACATAACACAACAGTATCATGGCATATGGTCAAGGCCGAGACAGAAGAAGCAGCTACGTCGACTGTGATGTCAGCAACATGCATAGCCTGGAAGATGTTCTGGTTGTCAGCACTGTCCACCAGGATGACAAGTAACATTGGCATCTTACTGTGTGTCCTATGTGACCATATGATTTCAGTATCGCTGGCACCATAGCCCATGGCCACCAGTTTTTCTTTGAGAGGGTCCATCTTGAGTGAGATGTGGCAGCAGCTGCAGAGGCTCTGTATTTGCAGATGTAGGTCATGAGCGTGGTGTGGTCGCCAGGTAGATCTTATAAAAGTCATCACTGGCGACACAGATCAATTAGATGTTTGCCAACCTCTGGATCATCAACCGTAAATCTTCGAGTTCCCACCACTGGATGACAACCGGAGGATGGCACGAATTTGTCTCACCATCGGCGTCACATCATCTGTTCTCTTCTTTGGCTGCCATGTGGCAGAGGTGGATGGAGACAAAAGTCGTCTTCAACTGACGCTGCTGACTACTTGCACCAGACCTGTGAAAATTCCATGTCGTCGACTTCGTGGGACGCACATGTCAGAACAAAACCCATCAGGATCATCAGATTTGTTTCAGGCAGGTCCGTGGCGTCTTCCTTTACCACGACTGGCTGGGCAGCAGCCAGAAGTGCTCTTGTGGGTCCGGAGCTCGTGGTCGTGCCGTAGCGTTCTCGCTTCCCGCGCCCGGGTTCCCGGCTTCGATTCCCGGCGGCGTCAGGTATTTTCTCCGCCTCGTGATGACTGGGTGTTGTGTGATGTCCTTAGGTTAGTTAGGTTTAAGTAGTTCTAAGTTCTAGGGGACTGATGACCATAGACGTTAAGTCCCATAGTGCTCAGAGCCATTTGAACCAATTGTTTTGCTCTTGTGGAGGTAGGGCTGGCAGGGTTCAAAAATGGTTCAAATGGCTCTGAGCACTATGGGACTTAACGTCTATGGTCATCAGTCCCCTAGAACTTAGAACTACTTAAACCTAACTAACCTAAGGACATCACACACATCCATGCCCGAGGCAGGATTCGAACCTGTGACCGTAGCAGCCGCGTGGTTCCGGACTGAGCGCCTACAGCCGCTAGACCACCGCGGCCGGCTGGCTGGCAGGGCTGATTGCGGCAGTACACTGGCTTCTTCACAGCGAGCCACCACTGGCAGAGTGTGCCCGAGCAGGACAGGGACTGCTTGAGTGACTGTCACTATCTGTGCCTTTCCTGGCAGTACTGTGACGTCCTGCATCGTCGCACCTGCCAGCGCCGCTCCAGTGCAACGACCTCTTAGGAAGTGTTTACTGGAGGCGCAGCAGAACGCTGCATCCACTGTACAGCAAGTGATTTGAGCTCATTGTCCTCTCTATGGTATAGTGAACCGCCGGTAGCAAGTTTCTGCGGACCGAGATATTCTCGGTCACGACATCGCGAGAGAGCTTGAGTGGGTGTCATTCCGTCGTTCTAGTCGGATGCCACTTGGTCGTAAGTGGGGGACCAGATGCGGCTGCGGGACCACACCAGCCTGACCAGCATGGTCTTTCTTCATCGACATCTAACTATTCCATATTTTGCTTTCTCGATAAATAAGAGACAACATTCTTCTGTAAGTTTTGTGTGCCTATACACGGATGGAGTGATATCTCAATAGATAGACTACATTTACGTTTACGTCTATACGCTTACTTCGCAAGCCTCCATACGATGTGCAGTGGAAGGTACCTGTACCTCTACCAGGCTTACTCACATCACCTATCCAATTACACATGATCTCTCTGGATGCTTCCATGTTGAGGAGTTTAGTACTCCTTATTTGTGTATAGTAGATATGAGCCTAATTAATTTGAAAGTCGATTAAGAGGAAGAAGGAACGTATAATTTATGCTTTATGAAGCTCGAACAGGAAGGAGTTCGAGACGTTTTACGTAAGTGTCTTGTGCTATAAATTCTGTAGAATTGTTGTAGTGTTTGGATTCCATTCCAAAGAGGTACTGGGAAGAGAGAAATGATTGTAGAACGTAACCACTCACCAGTAAGGCTGCACAGTTCAGCAGTTAAAGCAGTGTGGTTTCTGGTATATTACTCATGTGGAATGAAACACTGTTAATACTCCAATACAGGGAACATATATGTACTGCATGACATACATTCACCCTGCAAGTTTTCTATCACACTCAGTACTATGAGAAAATTTAAGATCACAAAACTACTACCTACTGCACCAAAGGACATAAAAAAGAAAAATAGAATAACAGAAAATATAGATTCTTCATGATGCATGCAATATAATGTTTCCATAGGCATACTGCACCCACTTTTCACACCCGATTACGGTTCAGAAATTGTGCTATGCTCGCTTCAGTCCTATAAAATTATCGTCAGCAACGGAAAATACATGAAACGACGATAAGTTATGAGGGAATTAACAAACGCATAGCAGCGGTATCTGGCACGTGAAATTAAATGCTATGCTCCTCTGAGTGCAATATTTACCACCAATATGAGGAATCAATGCTCTGGGTCTCTAAGAAAAGCAAAAGTAATTGTCAATGCTTCACTATTAAAGCCGACCGGGACATCGCTGAAGACGCCGCTCAAGGAGACAAGTCTGTTGAGAACAGAAATAAATCCGAAGTCTCCGGCGAGAAGGGAGCCGGAGTGGCCCTGCGGGAGACAGGCCACAATGGGGTTGATGGCTACAGCAAAAAGGGCGACGCTCAGGACGGAGCCCTGAGGCACCCCGCTTTCCTGGATAAATGTGTCCAGCAATTCAACACCCCTTGAAAACTAGGTCTCTTAAAAAGTCCTGAAGGAAATGGGACAGGTGGCCTTGGAAGCTCCATTTGAATAGCATACAGCGGATTTCGTAGGCATTCTCAAAAAAAAAAAAAAAAAAAAAAAAAAAAAAAAAAAGAACACGACCATTGTCTGCTATTTCCGCAGAAAATCGTTCATTATGTAGATTGCAAAGTGACGAGATGATCCACTGCAGAACGGCGCGCTCAAAATCCACATTGTGCAGTGGTTAGTAAATTGCGAGACTCAAACCACCATACCAGCTGGCCATGAATCATACGCTCCACCAGCTTTAAAACGCGTTTGATGAAAGGAATGGGGTAGTAGCTACATGTTTTTCCTTACCGAGGCTAGGTATGGACATGACTGTGGCTTCGCTCCAGAGCCTGGGAAACATGCCATCTGTCCAAACGCGAATGTACATATGTAAGGGAAAGTGCTTGTCCGCAAGAGAAGCGTGCTGCAACACCTGAATGCGAACACCGTCCGACATTGGGGCGGAAGATCGGGATGGAGTAAGAGCATTACCTAGCTCTGTCATAGCAAAGGCACCTTTGCAGTATTTACGATTCCGGGATGAGAAGGGCATCACTTCAAGCCCCTCCACTCGTTTCCGATGGCGGAAGGCGTTATGATGGTGGGTAGAGCTCTAAACAGAATAGCAGCCTAAGGTATTGAATATAGCAATGGGAACCACAGTGGCATCACCTACTACGCTCAGGCCACAAATTGGGGAATGGACCTTGGTCTCAGAGACCTGTCGGAAGTTGGACCGCGTGACAGAAGAGAAGAATAAGTAAATGAAATGCAGCTAGCTTTTTTGCTGTCCCAAAGAATACAACACTGCGCATGTAACTGTTTTTAACAAACAGAGTTCGCCATCGCAGCATGACAGTTAATAACGCAGAGATCTCATCTCCATCTGTGAATTGCATCGTGAAACACCAGTACACCAAGCGATAAAGATGAACTGTGACGAATGGAACATTCTGCGCCGGTAAGGATAATTTTTGTACGGTATTCTACCTGGTCATCACAACTGTTCGTTTAAGGTCGCCAGGGAGAAGTAAAGCCTCCAATCGGCCTTAGAAAGCTGCCAATGGGGTTTAAACGCAGGTGAGGCAGTAATCAGCAAATGGATAGCACCCAGTAAATGGTCGCTTGAGTACATGTCAGGGAGAATGGACTACTCGCGACGTCAAGCAAGTGCAGAACGAGAAGTCTATATTGGAACAGGTGTCCATGGAGTCTGAAAGGGACGTGGGTGCTGCAGTGTTAAGAAAAATGGGGTTGAGTGGATTGAGAAGGTCAGCCAAGCGGTGCCTCGCCGTTACGATAATACTTATATGTCACGTCAAAACACAGCGAAATATTTTACTTGTGGTGTGGATGATCACTAAAGCGATTGCCCACCTCCTTCTCCTCACTGTATCAATTTCAATGGCGACCATGTACCTCGATGCGCAGGCCATCCAGAAAAGTACGATGCCCTGTCACTCGCAAGCTGTGGGCTAGTCGAAAGCCCTGCGTTTTCTCATTTACTGTACCTTTCTTTCTATGCCTCACTCCATGATGGACATGGCTATGCAGACTTTCGACCTCAAATTCGGCACTGCAGTTGTAAAATCACCCAGTGTCATAGGAACATTCCTGTCTCCTTCTGTTCCACACGGGCAACAAACCACCAAATCTTCGCCTGAGCAGCGAAATCCCATGCTTCACGACAAGGAGGCTGGAGAGGAAATAATGAACACTCCTACAAAGACTTCTTACGTACCTTCAGCTAATCTACATCTCAGTCTTCAACCACATAGGCCTTAAAAAAAACAAACAAAGACCAACGGTCTTCTTCTTCACCAACTACTCTTCAACACTTTCATGTGATACCGTGACCTGTTCGACCACCGCCAACCGGTTTTCTGCTCTGGAATCCGCAGCATGACCCAGAGAGAATGCTGTAGATCTCATGGAGCAGGATCCTCCAGGCCCTGTGCCCTGCAGCAGTGAGTCCTTTGCAGCTGCCGTGGTGATGGCCCTTCATTTTTCCGCTTCTCCTCTTTCCCCATCATATCTCTCCTGCAATGAAAAGTCTGTGGTATGAGATTCAACAACGAGGAACTATGGTTGCTCTCGGAATCACTTGTTTTCTGCGTCCAAGAAACAAAATTACATCCTCGTGACTGCTTCGACCTCTCGCATTTCCTTCCGGTCCACTTTGACCTTCTGCCTGACGATGGCATTCCATTTCATACAGCTGTCATGCTGATCAGCAGGATGATGTTCATAATCAAACCGTCTACTGATCACGTTGCTCCAAGTCGTTTTAGTCCACATTTGCCTTCCTCACTACACCTTTTCTCTTTACATCTGTCCGTCATTTGGTGCCACCAGGGCTGACTTCCTCCAACTTATTGATCCACTCCCTCACCCCTTTTTGTTGCTTGGTCACTTTAATGCACACCATGCCATTTGCGGCTGTTCCAGATCCTGACTTAGACACTGGTAGCAACGCATTGGGTTTGGAATGTACAGTCAGAACGTGACGACTTCATAACCAACTTTGACCTTTGATAGAAACACTATGAAACGTGAGAAAAAGTGTGTGTGTAGGCACTAAGGTTTCATAAATCTTTTCCATTAGGCGACGGAGTGCTGCGACTCCCTGATCAGGTCCTTAAAATCACAATTAGTCTCGAAAAGCAAAGTACCATTACGTAAATGAGAACAGAGTTTCACAGGCCCTGCAGCTGCAACAAAACCTTTCTGAATAATAAACGGTTTAACAGTAACAAATGGTTGACCTTTTTCAGCACACCACGGGGAACTGAGGTACAGCTGGGAGAGCCTCATTTCGTTTAGTAGACGTAGACTGTGATGGTGGCTGGTTCATTCCGAGAAAATCCCACATGACTGTCAGAGTCTCCTATGGTGTGCGCTTACAACCTCGGCGTCTCACCCAGAGTGGATCTCACCTGCCTTAGGTGATCGTTCACACCTTAGGTCACACCTGAAATCCTGAGGGACCATTTAGCAATTTGGGAGGGTAACAGCTCAAGCAGTCACCCCCCGCCCCCTAGGGCCTGGCCTGCGACAAGGGGGTGCTTACAAACCCTTCCTGTCGACCTGGGGCTAGAAATGACACGCCATTCAGTCACCTGTTACGCATCAAACGCGTGGGCCACACTTCGTGAACGCGCAAGGAGGAAGAAGAAACACTGAAGACTCCCAGATGCTGAAGCAGAGGAAGGGTGTGAGATGGAGAATTAAGAAACGAAGAAATAGGATGAGAGGCATTTCTGAAATCAGGCTATTAAAACCTCAGAACACATTCCCAAAAATATCCCAGACATGTTCGCCAATGAAGGGGAAAAAGAATAGCAGAAGGATAGACATGCACCACACAAATGGAAGTGGTGCTTCAGAGGCTGGGGCCTCATGGTAGTCAAGCAAAGAGCAGTGAGCCCCCTGGGAAAATTGATCGGACGACTGCTTGACCCCTGAGAGTTCGGTACGGCAGGCGTGGGAATACTGAGAGATTGGTGATTAACGTTCGATGCGCACAGTTGTTCCTTTGTGGTGTGGTGAACGGTGGTCGGCGCGCTCTTCGCGATCGCAAGTGTGTGTTCAGTAGGATCCTTCTCACTGGATACGTTTACTGGAAACGTTGTGGTGAAGCAGAGTGCTTGTGTTGTCAAACGTCTGCACATACAAGAGCTCAGATATATTTATCACTATGATCTGTTTGTGGCGCTAATTTAATTACTTGATTTGCATAACGTGTGTGAGTGATATTCAGGGGTTGAAAGCATCTTTCATTATCAAGAAGGATCATCCTGAGCTGGTGATGATTGCTTTAAGCGATCGTTTTGACTCCTGTAAATTGTTAACAATTAATTTGATAGGGTAGTGTAATTAGAATATTTCCCACTATTTCTGATATTCAAATTTCGTCAGCTACCCCTTTGTATCCAGCATTATCGGATAGGAGGCGAGATGATAATGGCCATGTGTTTGTTAGGACACGTTTTTTCACCACACTAAGAGAGAGTAACTACTTGAGGAAGACAGAGACAGGAAGCGTGTCTGGAATTTCCCGATCAACAGCATGCTTCGTTTCAGGTCTCAAGATTATAGGAGGCCGACATCCGGCCCATGGTCAGTGGTATATAGTACCATGATCTCTAATTAAGGTAGTGCGCTGTTTATGACCTCCGTGGCGGCTTCTGAACGACAGACAGAAGTACAGGAGGTCCCATACGGGGGCTTCTATACTGCGCTTCATTCTGTACCTTTGTGGTTATAGTTATCACGTCATGGGAAGCGTGGCTGGGAAGCCAGGGTCATACGTGAAGTCTAAGTAGGGGAGCCCGATCTCTTGGAAGATGTTTAAATAAATAATATGCGCAGTATCTTACTAACCTTGATTTGAATTTCTTGTTGTGAGATCCTTCCTCTCCAGCACTGCCTGAATCTTCTTCCCGCCATTTTTGTCTGGGTGTTGTGGGGAGGGTGGGAGCGAACGTTGGGGATGGGGCATCTTCTGGTGGTGGCGTTGTGCACCGGCTCAGTCGATCCCTGCACGTCAAGGCGAGCACACACACGGAAAGCGTCTAACAAGACAACAACCCAATCTGCAGCTGTGTAATTATGTAATTAGGATATGTAGTTGCTGGATGGGTGCTTTTCCAGCCAAATAAAAAGATCCAGCCCAGGAAAACCGAATTTTTTAAATAAATAGTATATCGTCTTCTATGTAATTGCCATTGACTTTAATGTATATCATGAGATCCTTCCTCTCCAGCACAATCATTTTGACTTTAATTTCCATATATGGGAGAGTGAGGGTACTGGGGGATGGCTAGGGCATTTTCAAGAGGGGGTTAGATTAGTTAACTGATCAATTTATTTAATTAGTCAATTATTTGATATCAAATGTGTGCCTGTACTAGCGAGGTGGAGGGTGAGGGATTGGAGATTTCCCAGAAGAGGGGGCGAGATGGATGGGGCAGGACTGATTACCCTAAGGCGGTCTTAAATCAACCCTCAGGGGATCATGAAGCACTTAGCAGAACTGTAGGTTAAGGTGAAGGGTAGAGGTTGCATGAAAAGCACTAAGGAGAACAATTGGTTAAGATCATAAACCAATCAGCTGTCGCAATTTAATTAATTCGCTGATAAATTTGATATCAAAAGTGGCGCAGGACATAATTTACCCCAGTGCTGACAGTGAGTTGGTCGAGAAGGGATTCAGGCAACATCCAGGGAGAAAACGAATCCCAGTGCTGACAGTGAGTTGGTCGAGAAGGGATTCAGGCAACATCCAGGGAGAAAACGAATGGCGACGATGATTTAACGACTGACGACTACGCCGCATACTACTGCCCATAGGAAAAAACACTTCAATTCAAGGTATAAAATACGCTCTTCCAACGAGTGGCCTGAGGATTTATTAATGATCATTACAAATATGAGACGAACCAGGAACTGGACATGCTTAAATTGAAACGGCAAGTCGGTTGGAATCAGTAGTATTGGACGCAGAAAAAATACGCTTTTGAACTTACCTACAATTATCGTTTCTTCAGTCACGTTGTTCATCAGCTTTTGATAGCGAGTCTCGTTCCACTGCATATTTTCGGCCGCAACACAGGAAATTACAACGAACTCACATCATTTTAATCTTTACAAAGTTGTGATCACCACAGCTAACACACTGAATTATCGTTTTCAATTATATTTTCCCTTTCGCAAAAATCAATATTCAATGCGTAATTTGTTGTTGCTATGAAAACATGAGATAGCAAAACTGTCAAACTTAAAGTAAGTTTTTTTCTGAATAAATGTGGCAGCAGAACTCCCTTTTGTTGAGATTTTCATTCATAAATACCATCCAGATCCCCGACCTTTTCGGTGAATTTTCCAAAAAATTTTCTTTCATACAATCTTTACCCTGACAAATAACCATTACAGGAAAACAATTACGAGGGTGCACAGGTTCAGGATGCTCATTTTGACGTTAGAATATCGTATACATTCACTAGAAACTACGTTGAATATTTTACATTTTTGATATAAGTTTCACTGTGTGTTTGAACGCATAAAATTTCAGACATTTCTGTTTCTCAATTTATTACGCAGCTTTCTTGGATAGGATAATTTGTACAGTCCACGGAATAGATTTGTTTTTTAATTCGCAGAAAACTGAAATCAAATCAGGGGCATAAAGTGTGTTTCAGTCTTTGCTTAGACATGTTACGGTTACACAACATTTGCAGACGAACATAAAGATCATTCTGAATTAGATTAAAGATGCTATTAAAAGAAATTCATTTGTGGTAATGATTTTATTTTCTGAGCAAAACAATTAAAAACAGAAAGTGTGAAGCTTGATGCTGCATGGAAAAGTCTTGCATAATACATTTACTTATCGGTGGAAGTTGGTCAGTCAGTATTACAAAGTGTTTCCTAGGCAAATGCAGCCACCCGTCCGAAAACATGACTGTTCTTGGGAACTGCTGTTGAAAATATCTCAGGTGATAACTCAGGAACTGTAGCTTCAACTCTCTACCAGAACAAGTCCAACCAGCAAGTAACACTGCTCATATAACGCAAGGCATCTCCTCTGGATGTTTTAGCCGCGACTTTAACCGGGCCGGAGGACCAGCGCTGCCTCCTGTCGCTCAGTCACTCTTGACCTCCTTCCGCCGCGCTGCGCCGCCTCTCCAGAGAGCCCCCAGCAGGCAGCGCAGGCCGGCGTAGGCGGCCGCCAGCGCGAGCAGCAGCGTGGCCAGGGCGAGGGCGGCGACGTCGAGCAGCAGGTGCTGGTGCCAGGGCAGGGCCAGGGAGGCAGCGGCCGATCTCAGGTGCGGCGCCCCGCGGTGCCTCAGCACGTACTCCACCCAGTAGACTGCCTCCTCCAGAGGCGGCCGCGGCCGGTCCCGGAAGAGCGCAGACAGCTCTCTCGTGCGCTTTCGGTAGCTGAAACAGCGCCAGTACAAGTGACGGCGAATTGCTCGCTTTACGTTCTACGAAAGACAGGAGGCAAATAATTCTACATCTACATCTACACCTACATTTTTACTCTCCAAATCACACTTAAGTGCCTGGCAAATGACTCAACGAAGCACCTTCACAATAATTCCGTTATTCCACGCAGGCGGTAAAGACGAACACCTACAATCTCTACGTGCGAGCTCTGATTCTCCTTTTATTACGATGATCGTTTCTCCCAATGTAGGTAGGCGTCAAAAAAATATTTTCGCATTCAGAGGAGAAAATTGGTGATTGATATTTCGTGACAAGGATCCCGCCTGCCAAACTGGCCGAGAGGTTCTAGGCACTACAGTCTGGAACCGCGCCACCGCTACGTGTAAAATTATGGCTGTAGTTTCCCCTTGCTTTCAGCCGTTCGCAGTACCACTACAGCAAGGTCGTTTTGGTTAGTGTTACAAGGCCAGATCAGACAATCATCCAGACTGTTGCCCCTGTAACTACTGAAAAGGCTGGTGCCCTCTTGAGGAACCACACGTTTGTCTGGCCTCGCAGCAGATACCCTCCCCCCCTCCCCCCCCACCTACCAATTGTGGTTGTACCTACGGTACGGCTATCTGGCTATCTGTATCACTTAGGCACGCAAGCGTCTTCACCAGCGGCAAGTCGAGGTCCATGGCTCATGGGGGGTGGGGGAGCCGGCAGGGATGACCGAGCGGTTCTAGGCGCTACAGATTGGAATCGCGCGACCGCTACGGTCGCAGGCTCGATTCCTCCCTCGGGCATGGATGTGTGTGAAGTCCTTAGGTTAGTTAGGTTTAAGTAGTTCTAAGTTCTATGGGACTGATGACCTCAGATGTCAAGTCCCATAGTGCTCAGACCCATTTGAACAATTTTTGAACAAGGCCCGCCGTAACATGAAACGCATTTGTTTCAACGGTGTTCACCCAAATCCTGTATCATGTCTGTGAGACTCTCTCCCCTATTTCTCGGTAACACGAAACGTGCTGCCCTTCTTTGAACTATCTCGATGTACTCCTTTAATTCCCCCACCCCAAAAATGATTCAAATGGCTCTGACCACTATGGAACTTAACATCTGAGGTCATCAGTCCCTTAGAACTACTTAAACCTAACTAAACTAAGGACATCACACACATCCATGCCCGAGGCATGAATCGAGCCTGCGACCGTAGCGGTCGCACGATTCCAGTCTGTAGCGCCTAGAACCTCTCGGTCACCCCTGCCGGCTCCCCCACCCCCCATCCCCCATGAGCCATTGACCTTGCCTTGCCGCTGGTGAAGACGCTTGCGTGCCTAAGTGATACAGATAGCCAGATAGCCGTACCGTAGGTACAACCACAATTGGTAGGTGGGGGGGAGGGGGGGAGGGTATCTGCTGCGAGGCCAGACAAACGTGTGGTTCCTCAAGAGGGCACCAGCCTTTTCAGTAGTTACAGGGGCAACAGTCTGGATGATTGTCTGATCTGGCCTTGTAACACTAACCAAAACGACCTTGCTGTAGTGGTACTGCGAACGGCTGAAAGCAAGGGGGAACTACAGACATAATTTTTCCCGAGGGCATGCAGCTTTACTGTGTGATTAAATGATGATGGAGTCCTCTTGGGTAAAATATTCCGGAGGTAAAATAGTCCCCCATTCGGATCTCCGGGCGGGGACTACTCAAGAGGACGTCGTTATCAGGAGAAAGAAAACTGGCGTACTACGGATTGCAGAGTGTAATGTCAGAGCCCTTAATCGGGCAGGTAGGTTAGAAAATCTAAAAAGGGAAATGGATAGGTTAAAGTCAGATATAGTGGGAATTAGTGAAGTTCGGTGTCAGGAGGAACAAGACTTCTGGTTAGGTGCACACAGGGTTATAAATACAGAATCAAATAGGGGTAATGCAGGAGTAGGTTTAATAATGATTAGGAAAATAGGAACGACGGTAATATACTACAAACAGCATAGTGAACGCATCATTGTGGCCAAGATAGATACGAATACCACGCCTACCACAGTAGTACAAATTTATATGACAACTAGCTCGGCAGATGCCGAAGAGATTGATGAAATGTATGATGAGATAAAAGAAATTATTCAGGTAGTGAAGGAAGACAAAAATTTAATCGTCATGGGTGACTGGAACTCCATAGTAGCAAAAGAAAGAGAAGGAAACGTAGTACGTGAACACGGAATGGGGGTGAGGAATGAAAGAGGAAGCCACCTGGTAGAATTTTTACAGACCATAACTTAACCATAGCTAACACTTGGTTCAAGAATCATGAAAGAAAGTTGTGTTCTTAGAAGAAGCCTGGAGATACTTGACGGTCTCAGACAAATAATATAACGGTAAGACAGAGGTTCAGGAACAAGGTTTTGAACTGTAAGACATTTCCAGGGGCAGATGTGGACTCTGACCACAATCTATTCGTTATGAACTTTAGATTAAAACTGAAGAAACTGCAAAAGGGTGGGAATTTGAGAACATGGGACCCGGATAATCTGAAAGAATCAGAGGTTGTCGATAGCTTCAGGAAGAGTTTTAGGGAACGATTAAGAAGAATGGGGGAAAGAAATACAGTAGAAGAAGAATGGGTAGCTTTGAGAGATGAAGTAGTGAAGGCAGCAGAGAATCAAGTAGGTAAAAAGATGAGGGCTAATAGAAATCCTTGGGTAACAGAAGAGATACTGAATTTAACTGATGAAAGGAGAAAATACAAAAATGCACTAAATGAAGCGGGCAAAAAAGAATACAAACGTCTCAAAAATGAGATCGACAGTAAGTGCAAAATGTCTAAGCAAGGATGGCTAGAGGACAAATGTAAGGATGTAGAGGCGCATATCACTAGGGGTAAGAGAGATACTGCCTACAGGAAAATTAAAGAGAGCTTTGCAAGAAAGAGAACCACTTGCATGAATATCAGGAGCTCAGATGGAAACCCAGTTTTAAGCAAAGAAAGGAAAGCAGAAAGACAGAAGGAGCATATAGAGGGTCTATACAAGGGCGATGTTCTTGAGAACAATATTATGGAAATGGAAGAGAATGTAGATGAAGGTTAAATAGGAGATATAATACAGCGTGAAGAGTTTGACAGATCTAAGTCGAAACAAGGCCCCGGGAGTAGACAACATTCTATTAGAATTACTCACACCTTTGGGAGAGCCAGGTCTAACAAAGTCTACCATCTAGTGAGCAAGATGTATGAGAAAGGCGAAATACCCTCAGACTTCAAAAAGAATATAATAATTTCAATCCCAAAGAAATCAGGTGTTGACAGAAGTGAAAATTACCGAACTAACAGAGAAATAAGCCACGGCTGCAAAATACAAACACGAATTCTTTACAGACGAATGGAAAAACTGGTTGAAGCCGACCTCGGGGAAGATCAGTTTGGATTCCGTAGAAATGTTGGAACACGTGAGGCAATAATGACCATAAAACTTATCTTAGAAAATAGATTAAGGAAAGGCAAACCTACGTTTCTATCATTTCTAGACTTAGAGAAAGCTTTTGACAACGTTGACTGGAATACTCTCTTTCAAAGTCTGAAGGCGGCAGGGGTAAAATACAGGGAGCGATAGCTCTCACTAAAGCACTCTGTAGTCAGGCCACGAGTGGCCTACCGGGTCGATCCGACCGCCGTGTCATCCTCAGTGGAGGATGCCGATAGGAGGGTCGTGGGGTCACCACACCGAGGGAGGGAAAGGCTATTTACACTTTGTACAGAAACCAGATGGCAGTTATAAGAGTGGAGGGGCATGAAAGGTAAGCAGTGGTTGAAAAGCGAGTGAGACAGGGTTGTAGCCTATCCACAATGTTATTCAATCTGTATATTGAGCAAGCAGTAAAGGAAACGGAAGAAAAATTCGGAGTAGGAATTGAAATCCATGGAGAAGAAATAAAAACTTTGAGGTATGTCCATGACATTGTAAGTCTGTCAGAGACAGTAAAGGACCTGGAAGAGCAGCTGAACGGAATGGACAGTGTCTCGAAAGGATGTTATAAGATGAACATCAACAAAAGCAAAACGAGGGTAATGGAATGTAGTCGAAGTAAATCGGGTGACGCTGCGGGAATTAGATTAAGAAATGAGACGCTTAAAGTAGTAACTATGTTTTGCTATCAGCGGAGCAAAATAACTGATGATGGTCGAAGTAGAGAGGATACAAAATGTAGACTGGCAATGGCAAGGAAAGCGTTTCTGAAGAAGAAAAATCTGTTAACATCAAGTACAGATTTAAGTGTCAGGAAGTATGGAAGTGAAACGTGGACGATAAATAGTTTAGACAAGAAGAGAATAGAAGCTTTCGAAATGTGGTGCTACAGAGGAATGCTGAAGATTAGATGGGAGATCACATAACTAATGAGGAGGTATTGAATAGAATTGGAGAGAAGAGAAATTTGTGCCACAACTTGACTAGAAGAAGGGATCGGTTGGTAGGGCATACCCTGAGGCATCAAAGCATCACTAATTTAGTATTGGAGGGCAGCGTGGAGGGTAAAAATCGTAGGGGGAGACCAAGAGATGAATACACTAAACAGATTCAGAAGGATGTATGTTGCAGTAGGTACTGGGAGATGAAGAAGCTTGCACAGGATAGAATAGCATGGGGGGGGGGGGGCTGCATCAAACCAATATCTGGACTGTAGACGACAACAACAAGAACAAGTACCCCACACAGCGCAGCTGTACCGCGAAAGAGGACGGACAAGCGTTGCGTAGGCAGTCTGTTTAGTAGAGCTGTTGCATCTGCTAAATGTTCGGCCAATAAAACTCAGTCTTTGGTTCGCTTTCCGCACTACACTTTCTATGTGTTCTTTTCAATTTTAGTCGTTCGTAACTGTAACTCCTGGATTCACGGCCTTTAGGTTTGACTCGTTTATCGTGTACATGAAGATTAACGTATACCTTTCGGCACTCATGTCGATGGCTTCACACTTTTCATTATTTAGGCTGAAGTGCCAATTTTCGCACCGGAGACATACCTTTTCTAAATCGTTTTGAATTTTTTTTTATCTTCTGACGACTTTACTAGACGATAAATGACAGCACAATCTACAAACATCCTATGACGGCTGCTCAGATGGTCTTATAAATCGTTTATATTGATAAGGGACAGCAGAGAGGTTGCAACACTACTTAGGGGACTCCAGAAATCATTTATGTTCTTTGACTTTCATTCAATTTCTACGAACTGTGATGTCTCTGACAGGAAACCGCAAATCCAATCATATGACTGAGACGATATTCCTCAAGCACGCAATTTGATTACAAGCCGCTTGTGAGGTACAATGTCAATAGGTTTCTGGAAATATAGAAATACAGAATCAATTTGAAAGCCCTTTTCAATAACACTCAACACTTCGTATGAGAAGGAGCTAGTTGTGTTCCACAAGAACATTGTTTTCTTAATACGTGTTGACTGTGTGCCAATAAAGGCAACTGACAATGTTTGACCACAAGATACGTTCCAAATTTCTGCTGCATCTCGACGTTAATGATATGGGCCTGTAATTTAGTGGATTAATACTATCGCCTTTCGTGGTGTGACTCGTGCAACTTTGCAGTATTTTGGTACGGATCGTTCGTCGAGCAAACGGTTGTATTAAATACAGAGCTATTGCATCAGCGTACTCTGAAAGGAATCTAGTTGGTATACAGTATGGAACTAAGGCTTGATTTATTGAATGTTCTAACGCATATTGTGACACTGTGCTGTGTCTTTTCATTATTTTTCGTTGTAAGGGCATCTGTAGTTTCTGCTTGTACAAGCGCAACTGCGGCTTCCGCTAGTACGTTAGAACTTTTAATAAGACGAAACCCGCGGTTTATACTAGTACGTTGAATCCTATTGCTTTTGGTAGTACATTTCAAACTCCAGTTTATGTTAACACCATTGGACCAATAGTTACTGTAAAGGCACTGGAACTCACAGTTTCTGATATACCGTGGAACCAACAGTTTCTACCTGGATGTTGGTACCGGCAGTTTCTGATAATATATTTGACCATGGAGTTTCTGCTAATATATCGGAACCCACAATTTCTGTCAGTACATTGGAAACTAGTGTTCCTTCCTGTACAATGTCAACCGTGTGCGAGACCAATACCTCCTGCCTGGCGAACTTGAGCACTGATTCAGGGTATGTGCAGAGCTATAGGACTCTCTGGCGGAGGGATGATGGAAGCGACAGACGGGCGAAGGCTCGTGCACAGCCTTGTGGAGGACGGCGCACGAGGCAGCCTGCCCGGTGTGATCACGTTCCAGCAGCGGGTCCCTCCCGCTGGCGCTGCCGGTACACACCTCTGCGGCGGATCCTGCGCCGTGGCGGCCGTTTGATCAGCAGTCAAAGCGGGTGTTTGCCCTACTTGCTTGCCGTACTCGGTCGAAGACAGAGTTTGGGATCTGCCGCTACCTGTTTTGATGGTGGGCGTTATTTTGACATTTCTACGACACTCGTTTCGGCCGGTGGCTTTTGAGTGATTGTTGGCAGCTTCGTGCTTAATTCTACGCTACCCGTTTTGCTGCCCTGCTTTCATAAAGTCTATCTCTGAACTTTTGTCACGTATGTTCAACCTTCATTCTCGCAGGCAACCTACTGGACCTATTATAGCTGATCACTCTTAAACTAAACAGGCAAATACTGCAGGGAGATTAGTCTTTTAGTGTTATTCGTTATTATTCTTTTAAAGGATGTTGCGACCTGTATGTGTTGTCTTACGTTAACTGTTTAGCTTTAGTTTATCAAGAAGGCAACAGTAAACAAAAAAATGGTTCAAATGGCTATGAGCACTATAGGACTTAACTTCTGAGGTCATCAGTCCCCTAGAACTTAGAACTACTTAAACCTAACTAACCTAAGGACATCATACACACGCATGCACGAGGCAGGATTCGAACCTGCGACCATAGCAGTCGCGCGGTTCCAGACTGTTGCGCCTAGAAACGCTCGGCCACCACGGCCGGCACAATGACAACAGTTGTGCGAAAGTATGAGTGATATGTAATGCTTGTCAAGTTTTAGTTAATAGTTGCGTGAGTGATTCTTCGGACGTACTGAATTGCTCGATACTTGTTAGCGTGTTTAACTCAAATTGTCTATCCGTACACTTGTTCACGGTTGAGGTAACCGGTAGCAGTTGCGCTGCACCCTGGATAGAGACTTACATTGTTTGGCACGCCTGATTAATTTCAATATGAAATTTTTTCGAGATTAAGGTTTGTGTTTTGATGCTATTAAATTTCTCGTGCCAGCTTCTGCTCTACCCTTGAGAACATGTTTTCTGACATGGGCCAGTAAACTACTGTTTAATGCCTGCTTTATTTGACCCTAAAATTGTTGGGCTGAGTGTGTGAGGCCCACTAGTTTTTGTTTCACTGAACGTATTTTCTTATAGCTGCCGATTTGACTCGAGCACTCTGGTAGCTTCTTGTAATATCCGAGAGAAATCATTCACGTCGTGAATGAGGCTATTCTTCTGTTTAGTCATTGTTTGGCAGTCTTCCAAAAAGCGCATGGGTCTGTCAGATCCGTCCCGACCGTTTACGTTATTTATTTCTGCCAGTACTATCCGATTCTTTTTGGTGTAATCTGTCATTTCGTTAGTTTGCGAACTATTTCTGATGTTCTAAAACCGAATTATCATTGTCAATAGTTTACAGATTAAAATCACAAGACAGAATTTTCATGCAGTGAAATTTCCGAATTTTGTATGATGCTGAGAGTGAAGTAGACGATCCTGACAAGGACCCAGAGTTCGAAATAAACAGTGATCAGGACAGTAATAGCGAAATAAGTGGTGGTGAAGTGGAGGATGTTCAGTCTTCCGCCAGCACCGATGCACCCACCGTTGTTGATTCAGGTACATCTACTGTAACTGACTCAAGTACATCACCAATGCGATTTTATAAAGGAAGAAACGAATCAACTGTCTGGAGAAAAAGTTGTTTCCCACAAATTGTTCGAACAAGACGTCACAACATAGTTACCATGCATTTTCCTTGAAGAATTCGAGCTGCGATACATGTACAGTCACCGTTGGATTCATGGCACTTACTTTTTAGCAATCTATTGATTGATTTAGTTCCTGAATCAAACATTATTTATACTCAGTCAGTACGAAACCATTATACGAGTACAAGTGGCCCAAATATGGCTATACGTACAAGTTTTGATGAATAGCAGACATATTTTTGCCTACTTTACTTGGCTGGAACATTGCATGGCGGTAAAATGAATATCGAAGACTTTTGGAATACAGATGCGACCGGAGTAGAAACCTTTCGAGCAAGTATGTCATTGGAGTGGTTCAGATTTTTTACTCGTTGTATCAGATTTGACAACATCCAAACGAGGAAAGAAAGAAAAGCACAAGATATTCTTGCTGCCATAAGATTCATTCTTGATGTATCTGTATCTAACTTCAGTGTATATTTTTCACCAGCAGAAAACGTTTCTTTGGACGAAATGCTCGTATATCCCAAATAAACCGGCCAAGTATGGGATCAAGGTTTTCATTCTGGCTTCTTCTAAAACATGCTATGCAAAATGTTTTGAAGTCTATGGATGTGCACAGCCACAAGGACAATAAAAAATCAGTAATAAGGCAGATGATGTTGTGTTGCATCTTGTAGATTCAGTAAAAGGTGTGGAAAAAACGTGATAATAGGTAATTGGTTTACTGCCTACCCAGTCGTCAGAATAAAGACTATTACTGTTCTTGGTACGTTAAAAAGATAAGCCCTAAATTCCGGGTGAGTTTTTAACCCAAAAATGTGAAAAAGAGTACTCAGGTATGTTTAGATGTTAGGCAGATGTCACATTACTCTCATATGCACCAAAACGAAACATCTCAGTACTGCTTTTTCGTCAATGTATCGTTGTGGTGAAATTGACAGTGACAGCTGTGAAAAGAAAAACCCAATCATAATAATGTACTACAAATGGCGGTGTAGACGCCGTTGATGCTACGTGTGGTGAATATACTGTTGCTGGAGGGACAAGACGGTGGACTTTCACTATTTTTTCAGCTACTGAACGCTGCAGATCTCAATGGCTACATTGTATTCACAGAAAACAAAAACATTTGAGTTACAAGAGAATATCTCAGAAACCAAGGAAAGTCTCTCATAACACCATGTTTGACAATGCGTGCAACCCAACCAAACTTCCTGCGCTAAATTCGCAGGCTTGCCTCTAACCACTCTGGCACCAAAGAACAAAAATTAGTTGAAGATCCACAACCAGAGGAAAGGCGAAGAGGCAAAACCAAACACTTCTTCAAAGTTTGAAAGGAGTGGTTATGCGTGACGCATGCTGAAGTGGTCTGCGGCGACTGTTTTGAAAAATGATAGTTTGGAGGAAGATATCTCACAAACTATTCATTATACTCACAATTTCCATTTATATGGTGAGAAATCAACATTTCTGCTTCTTAGTTCTACAACTTATTCTCATTTACAGTCCTATATGAATCAAATTTACTTGTATTTCCAGTAGACATACATCTTGTAGTACAAAGAAGTATGTTTTTGAGTTGCTTTTTTACAGTTATTGTGTAATTCAGAAGGTTAAAATAATGTCAATATAGCATTAAGTAGTACTTGAACAAAATAAAAATTTGCCATTTCATGGAAATATACTGTTCCTCACTTGTTTTGTTTTATTTAGTGGGTCCCACAGACCCACTCCGACCGTTCTTGAAACTATTTGCCAGCCCGACCGTTCTAGGGTTAAGAGAGGTTTTATGTATGTCTTAGTTGATCCAATGCTAACTCCGTGCCTTGTCGCTGCGGATCGGGTGTACTAGGTCTACCTCGGAGTGGTATGTGTCGTTCGCTGGCCAGATCCACGTGATTTATTGTCGCCTAAGGAACCTCTTTGAGTAAATTGTTTTGCTTGAAATTCTGGAAGGATAAAGAGAATATACATATTGTACTGTTTAATAAGAAAATATTTAATACCTGAAGTGACTAAATTACCTTTGTAATCCTTGGGAACTTTACACAAATTCGGTTTCTCAATGTAAATGAACTGTGTTTTAGAGTTGAACTCTTTTAATAAGAATTGATTTAATGCTTTAAATTAGTAAATTGATTCTTGTACAACTTTTGGAACATGATGAAAATTGGTTTCTTGACGTAAATGAACCTTATCCTAGAGTTACACTGTTGTAGAAAGAGAAAATTTAATGTTTTAAATTAGTAAACTTCTTCTTGCATTTCTTCTTGTAATACTTTTGGAACCTAAGGCAAAATTTGGATTCTCAGTGTGGGTTAACCTTTTCTAATGTTGCACTGTTTCAATAGGAAAAGAAACAAAGTTTAATTCTTGCAGCTAGTAAATGTTTTTTGTCAAAAGAAAGCAATTTAAGAAAATTTGTAGTATTCTAGTAATTTCTAGTCTTGTAATAATTTGTAGTATTCTAGTAATTTGTAATAGTCAAGTAATAAATTTATGAAGCTGTTATTTTGAATAATCCAAGGATATTCAAGTTGTTACCCAGTCGTTACATTAAGACCTGTTGACTGTGTCCTCTGATTAATTAACGTCCTTGTTAAAGTCATATCAGAACGGAAAGTACAGTGTCTGATAGTATACTAGAATATGCAGTTTTTGTTAGCACAAAGGAACTTGCAGATTCTGATAGTACAGCCGCAGTTTCAGTTAGTGCAATTGATCCCTTAGTTTCTGTGCATTACCACAGGCAGTTTCCCATAACACAGTGGAACACACAGTTTCTGTCAGCATGCTGAACTTCGCTGTTTCTGTTAGCCCACTGCAAAGAGAAATTTCTGCTACTACTATGGAACATACAGTTGCCGCTAGGTTGTTGGAACCCATAGGTTTTGTTAATATATTTGAGATACAGTCTCCTCTAATACGTTGAAACCCACAGATTCTCTTAGTATGCTGGAATCTAAGATTACTTTCAGCATGATGCAATCCACAGCATCTGGTAATACTTTGGAACCCCCAATTTCTACTGGCAGAATGGAACCTACAGATTTTTATATTATACCGAAATTTCAGCTAGTGTGGTGGAACCTTCAGTTCCTGCTACTTAATTTGGAAAGTGCAACTTCTACGATTGACAAAACCCACCGTCTCTGCTAGTGCGATAGAACCTTCAGGTTCTGCTAGTGTTTTGGAAACAGCAATTTCTGCAAGTGAGATAGAATCACAGTTTTTGCTAGGTCATTGGAACTCACAGTTTCTGCTACCTTATGTAACACTGCAGTTTTATTAGTATGTTTGAAACCACAGTTTCTGGTACAATGTTAGATCCTGAAGTTTCTGCCAGTACAGTCAATGTCGAGGATTAACACGATGAAGTGACATTATTTGCCCCGTTCACGCAAATTAAACTTATACTACATTAAACCCCATGAGCCAGTATTATACCAGAGAACTCAAACTAGATGTAACCAAACCAAGGCCAGGTATCGGTCATCAGTCAGGGAACCCACGTTAAACTGACATTAAAATTCATGTACCTATTAATTACTCTATTGCAGTCTTATTTAATTACCACATGCAAATCACATATCAGTTGGGTTCTGCTGATTTCCTACTCTGAGTAATAACATTTCGGAATGATCAGCCAAATGCACAGTTTTTTGTTTTTTTTAATAAAGGAAAATAAAACATTGGTATTTCCAGTATTCCAGCCAGGAATCTGCAAACCCTAGTCAGGTGCGAGGATACTTATACTATCCGAATGCAGCCAAAAATTCGTTGCAAAATAACGAAAATTCAGAATGACAGTGTAGCAGAGGGTACTTTTGGCGCTAACATCACCTCTAGCTTTCCCTGTTCCGTTCGCGAGTAGTCCCTGATGTGCACGACTGTCGATAAGGCTCCGTGCGACCTCTGACTTGTCCGATTTTCTCATTGTGGCCACAGAGCGAGATGTACTTCTGTGGGAGGAAGCAATAGGTTTCGAAAATCTCAGCGGGAGCTTACTTTCGGAATTGCAACGGTAAACTATTCTGGGTTGCTTAAAAACATTCTCTGCACGACGCCTCTCGTTTAGTCTCTGCCAGTGGAGTTTGTTGAGTAACTCCGTAATGCTCTTATGCCTACTAAACGAACCTGTGACGAGATGCTCCGCCCTTCGTTGGATTTTCTTCATCCGTTAGCCCAGCCTATAGGGCTCCACCACTGGTAAGCAGCATTCAAGAATCGGTCAAACAAGTGCGTCGTGCGCCATTCATTTAGTGGACGAATCACACTTCCTGCCTATTCTTCCCATCAATCGCAGCTTGCATCTGCTTTACACACAGTTTTACGAGAGTATTCCAGGTTAGGTCGCTCCTAGCTATTTTATGGTTCGTTTCAGTTACTTATGTGCAATAGTGTAATCGAACAGTAACAGACCATTTCGTCTCTAAATGATCAGTTTGTCACATCTATTTACCCTCAGTACAAAGTGGCAGTCATCTGTACAGCCATTTTCAGTTCCCTACACTCTTCTGACATTGCAGCCCATAGACAACAACATCGTCTACAAACAGCCTCATGGAGTTTCTACTGTTATTCGCATCCTAATTTATATACATTATAATGAATAATGGTCCCATAGAATAGCTCGTTTCTTTCACATTTGTCAATTTCGCCCTGTCAAGAACGATGTTTTGAGTTTTGTTTGCTAGGAAGTCCCGTATTCAGTCAGAAATCTCGTCCGATAGTAATTGCACTGTATTTTGTTCGCTAAATGATACTATCATACAATATATCTGCCAGGCACCTGAGTGTGAATTGCAGGGGATTCTTGTAGATAGTCTGTTGGTGCCAGCCTCGGGTTCTTCAAATGACTTTTATTTACAGATTTTGCTGTCGGTTCGCCAGCATAAGTGGCTGGCACCGCCAAAGGTTCACCCTCGACTTCCGGTGGCGGACTAGCGTCGAACTCGTGGCCAGAGACCATACGTATGCCAACGTCTGAGAGCTTCACGCTGCTCATTGTCGCGAATGATAGAAAACAGGGTTAAAAATCAAGTTCGATGTAGGCTTGGAAATTCTTGCTACCAGCGAGGCGGACGTGACCGGACGTAGCTTATGTGTAATGTTTACTCTGCTAACAAGAACGGACTATTCCGCATCAGGAAGCTCCAGAGCCGTTACAAGCTGCAACCCTTGGACACAGCGAACATAGCTGAGTAAGGACTGTTCGTCACGTAGGCATCACGTGCTGCCGCGTAACACACACGCAATGCTCGAGAGTACTGGAAATTTCTAGAAACAAGTGGTGCCAGGTGTACTACCACCTATAAAAAGGCTAGCCGCCATAGAGTGATGGCAGTGATGGAGCAGCTGGTCAGTTGGTCAGGTGTGGTTTAGCTGGAGTTGTGATGCTGTGAGATTGTAGTGCAGTGCTGCATAACCACGAGGGGCTTAGACTCGTTTCGATGTAGTTAACACTCAGTCTGGTGCGCCCACCTCTGCTATATTGTGACTTAGACTCAGGGAACTGTGAGAAGTTATACTACTAAGAAGGCAGACTTTGTATATAGAACTGTTTATAAAACGGATGCGCCAGGGGTGCTTCTAGTGTACATACCCTCATGCCATGATTTATGATTGCATCCAGTGTATCCTGAGATCCCAGCAGAGTTCCGTATTCTAACTCACCCTACAGCCCTCTTTTCAGTGGAGCAAGTGCACAGAAGACAGCCCACGAGCACGAGACCTTCTGCCAAGTAAGTTCTTTGACTCGCGTTCTTGCAGTCCTTCCACTTCCTCTCAGAACTTGTCAGTGGGACACGTCATCATTAGCACTGTGCTTCTCCCCTTGCTACTTGCAATGGTCGTTCACTGTAGCACAGGAATACAGTATCCCTTTGTCCAAGGGCTTTCTTGTATCTCGTTGAAACTATTGGCAGGTCTGTGAACTTCTATGGCTTCTGTTTCACAGTAGGAACCTAAGTGTCAGCTAGTTTTATTGTGCGATTGGCTTCAGACAGCGCATGCCCTGCAGTAGCTTGCTTCCTCACCTGGCCCAACCTGTAATATTGTTAGTATGCAATGATCCTGGATCTGGTGGGTTCTCAGACTTTCCCACATATACTCTGTATGTGATACATTCCCAACATTGTAAGTGGGTCTCTTTTGCTGATCTGTAGCACTCTTCTATTTTCTTGGTCATATTGTAAATTTATACCACGTTTGCGAAAGATACGGCCGATTATATGCACCACCCTGGGAATGTACGGTACAAACGCCACACTTACAAGTATAACGCCTCGTGGTAAACGGATCCTGAGGTCCCGTTCTGCAGCGATGGTTCGTTGCAAGTAACAAAGCGAGGGCACCAGCTGTAATGGGAAAAGCCTTCAGGCGTTGGTGTGACAGATACAGAAAATCTGTGGCCGCGAGATTGAATGTAGTACACCACCAGCAATAGGGCGTTTACCTTTGACAGGCACTCGATCCAGCTAAACTTCAGGAAAATTGTTAAACAAACGTTGGCAGAATATCCTGAGATTGAAGCTAAAAGGCAATACATTAACAAGTGGCCATGAAACTATCAACAAGTTCGTAGTACCATATCAACAATCGACCAAATTATCGGATGTGATTGCAGCCTTACGAGTTGGCGATGGTGCCCCAAGCACCAAGTGAGGAAATCTGGGGTTGTTGTCGAACCTGTCCAGAGTTTGATGCACTCTGTGCTCGGCCAGATGTCACGAGGGCAGGGTCGAGGCCGTTCATGGTGCCAGCACATAGTGCCATTGGCGAGACAGCCCGGAGCTTCACGCACATTGTGCCCTGTCACGTGTCACGTGGTCGGGTTTGGTAGAAACCTGCAGCCCGTCACGCGTGCTCACCTGGTGTCGTTGATGAGGCTGTCCAGAGCGTCGCGCAGGCTGTGCTCCGTCAGCTGGCCCACGGTCAGGGTGAGGGCGACGCCGCGGCGGCTCACGGCGGCGGCGTTGTGCCGCCTCCTGCAGGCCCAGATGCCCGCCGTGCGTGATGAACGCCACCGTCTTGGGGTGGTCTGCCACACAAGTACAGTCACAGGGCACCGTCTCTCACTCTTAACTCGAAGATACAGGATACTGTCGACATGCGTACTAGCATTTCAACGCTGGACTCAAGTGATATTTGTGATAGACACCATCGAGACTGAGAACAAAGTGCGCGGATTGAAAAGGATGTAAGACTTCAAACGCATTATTTTTCCCTACTGTTCAATCATGACATAAAAGAAGATTAACGGGAATAAAAGAGAATTTCAAAAGTGTGTTTAAAACTGATGGTGAAAAAATAACAATACGACTCGCTGATAACATTGCTATCATCAGTGAAAGTCGAGCTACAGGACTTGTGAATGGACTGGATAGGTTAATGAATGTAGAGTACAGGTTGAGAGAAAATGAAGAAAGAGCAAGAAATGAGGAGTAGTAGAAACAAGATTATTACTCTAGTGGTAAACTTCACATCTACTTATGGGACCATGAAGTACAAGAAGTGAAGGGATTCTGCTACATTAGAAGCAAGAAGCAAAATAACGTGATGTATGCAGCAAGGAGGACATAGAAAACTGGCTAGAAGAGCAAAAAGGGAATTATTGGTTGGAAAAATATATTAGTAACAAGCATTGGCCTTAATTTAAAGAAGAAATTACCCATCTGGTGGGCAGGTATATGCCTACGGCCAATGAGCCTCTTCATCAGATGATTTCTACGAAACAGAACTACCCCTCGGTCACATTATTGTAAAATTAAACCCAACATAATCTAAACACGAATGAAAAAAGTCTTCTGCCATGAGCAGTGAAACTGAGGTAGGCATCATGTACTCTACTTCAAGATTACTCGTACTACTCCAAACATAGGTTAACGTAATTTATAAAATTTACCAAATTTACCTAGTTGAAAAACAGATGACATTCAAGATAACGACATATTTACTTCCAGAAGACATGGGACACAGAACAGCAAAACATGTCAGTTATATTCATGCTCCTGTTTAATAAAATTAAGAGTGTACAGATGCACAGTTGACAAAATTGCAAAGAGGGTGGAAAAGCGACTCTGCTTCTCACTTTAATTGTGAATTATGCGCTATTACTGTAACTAATTCATTGTAGCTGATAATACCAAAGCTAGAACCATATATTTAAATCAGTGATTCCTGCTTTTGTAAGAGCACAGTGCAGTTGGTGAAATTCACCTTAAAGATTCCTATTGCCGCTGCTCCGAACTGCTCACCACGTGCATGTAGATTTCTAGAATGTGGTGATCAGTGAGCCTCTGCGTCGGCTCCAATGTAGGTCTCCATTTCTTACTGTCGTCCGAATCCACCTCCTTGTTCAAGGCCACTGCAAGAATCCACTCTCCAACACTAATCTCTCCTTCAGTGCGTCCATGGAAAACTGCTCTCCAACACTCCTCTCTCCTTCACATCCATCACACCAATAACAGTATCCGCACACTCCTCTCAAATCCGTAAAATACTCCACATGGGGCATGCACCAAGAGCTAAAAATCGCCAGTCCAAAACGGTACGGCATTCATGTACCAGTCCCGGACGTCTCTGTGTACCAAGCTGCTTCCCTCCAGAAGACGTGCAAAATTTGTTCCTCCAATCCTAACACATCTCACGTCGCTGAACAGGCAGCCACCATATGCTTTCTGACATCACAGGCAGCGTCACAATTAAAACGCTGCTGCTCTCCCGCTAGGGAAGTAGCACAGCTTGGGTGCCTAAGTCACCCCAAAAAAACGCAACAGCTGTCCCGGCGACATAATGTTGGGAATCGTGCAGTGCTGGCCCATTTCGGCCACTGAGGCGAAATGTTTTCACACGCCTAGGTGATACTGATATTACAGGAAGATCCACAGAAGACATCACGAAAACACCCAAAGAATCGGAGGAATGTACTCTCCTTGGTCGAGAACAGCTGTCCGGGTGTCGGGCCGTCGTGAGTCTGCGAAAGCAGTTGTGCAACGTTGTATTACTGGCCTCTGGAATAATGTAACATAGCCTGCTACAAAAGTGAAAGGAAAGGCGAATCCAAAGGATCTGCAGTATTTCAATATTTCTGAGAATGTATTCCTGGAATACAACATTGTGTGGTAGTGAAGAATGGACTGTGGGAAAACTTGAAAAAGAAAAAAAAAGCTTTTGTTATGTAGTGGTATTGAAAGATGTTGAAACTTAGGAGGACCTGTAAGAAGTGGGAGGTTCTCTTCAGAATCCACGAAGAGAGCACTATTTGAAAACACTGACAACGAGAAGGGGAAGGATGATCGGACGTGTGTTAAGACAACACAGAGTAACTTTCATAGTACTAGGTAAGCTGTAGAGGCTAAAAACTGTAGTGGGAGAAAGATATTGGAATTAATGCAACAAATAATTGAGGATGTATGTTGCCAGTGCTACGCTGAGATGAAGAGGATGGCACACGAGATATGTGGGGGAGCGGCATCAAACCAATCAGAAGATTGATGATTCAAAAAACAACCACTACTAAACATTATATCGACAGTGTCTTAAGGGAAGTATCCCTACCAATAGTGTCGCAAACTAAAGATTACTTCTTTACAGACATTTTAGATTTCTTTTCACTGTTACAGGACACACGATATATCCCTCCTGCTTTTATGCCATCCAAGTTTTGGAAAAGTATTTACATCTCAAATTAAACAAAAAGCAATCCAATATTTACTCCTGTCAAATTTTTACTACCGTGATGTAGCTCAACACGGCACTTGTAGAGCTAGCTGGAAATGCTAGGGTAGGATATGCCTGCAACATTCGTAGTTTGATCACATCAGTCCTTCTTAAACGTAGCTTCGATGCGACTGGATAAGCAATATGATTTTCGCATGCAGTGTCGTAATGGATACAGAAGGAATCTTAGCTGTACTTTGCATAACATCAAATATTTCTTCATATTCTTGTCCATTTCATCCATACAACTAATAGAACCAACCACCCTGTAACATACATCGTGCCTGAAACCACCCTGCATTCAAGAGGAGATTGGAGCTTTCCCTCTCGTCATCGCCATAGCTTCTCTTTATGCTTATTGCGGCTGCTTTCCTTCTGTCAAACATGGAACCAGTCTCCTCCTCGCACTACACACTATCTATGCTTTTCTCAGCCATATCTATTTCTGTTTTATTTTCTCCATTTCATCCGCCAATCTTATACTATTATTTCTCGCCCTTCGTCTGACCTGTCAACTCTCCAGCATTTATCTCTTCTGCATTGTTACCTCACATTTCTGTTAGACATTGCTGCTCATATTCCACACGAAAGTAATCAGGAAGTAAGACAGAAATTTCTTAAATCCTACATACACGTTATTGTACATACTGTTACTGCTATTACAATTAATTATCATTTTGACTATAAGTTGCTAATTTACTGTGCCTATTTCATATTGACTTATCAAGGACACCTGCGTAGATGTGGGAGAGAGAGCTGGCGTGCAATAGTACTGCCAGGTGAGACAATTAGTAACAAGACTTACTGCGAATCAAGCCGCAATATAGAAGTTGTGCCGAGTCTGCATGAACAGTACGAAGTTTTACGAACTCGACGTCCTCATTCTGTTGAACGAGTGGCGCACTTTGGCCGCCGAGTCATCCAGTGCCGCATGGCGTCAGCTGGATGTGGTAAGTGTACTCATTCCCTTACCAGCTCTTATAAGCTTTCCAGATCTTGTGGCAATTCTTCACGTTCGTCTAGCTCATCAATTGGCTTCACGGAAGTAAGTGTACCCTATTCCAGTCGTTGCACCACGGAAAAGTCTCTGGAAGTACCACAGATTCAATTCTGGTCCTCCACATGACACCCTGTGCTAGCCTACGCTCGTGTGATTCAAAGTTGGAAGTGTGGAAATTGAGCCCTGTAGCTCTGTCATCCTTTAATGAAACACCGTCCAGAATAATGAATTAGGAATTGAACGACTGTGAAATGAAACAAGAAATACAATTAATTGGCTTTTTTATGTTAGAGAAAACATTCGCCAAGCAATGAAAATATTATCCTAGTAAAATTTCGGACATCTGATAAAAGTGTCTGGAGTAAGATTCTAATAATCGCGTAAACCGTTCAACTGGAAACGTGAAGTTGTACCACCATTACCATGATGTTAGGGAATAGTACTAAAGAAGAAAATGCATTGGACCTATAGTCGGAATTGAAAGGAAGCTGATCATTGAATCTGGCACCACACCAACGACTCTTGCCAATGGATAAGTGCAAATCTGCCAGGAATCTCTCCACGTCCCTGGGTACACCTGCTTTGGTGGTGGACCTTAGTGGTCAAGACTCTCAGAGGTGAAGCTATGACAACTCTCTATGGAAGAGAAGTAAGAAGAGGTTTTGTTCCGAGTGTCCGCTAAAGGAAAATCTCGCTTTTCCGCGTTTTTAACATTTACTCTACTCGGATTGGCTGCGCAGTGTATCCTCCAAATGCGAACCGGTAAAAGCATTTCTTAGGCAGTAAACCAGTAACACGTGACCCACCATTCAACAATGAACAAAGGCGCCTCTCTCTGTGGCTAAGGAGGCTGCTGCTATCTGCACAATCGCGTTTCTCTATCTGACCTCCACTTCATTCACATTAGCCAACCCTGGCAGTTCTTACGTAGCATAAAATTTGGTTTTTGTGAAGTCAGTTTCCGCAACATCTCACACGTGTAAAATATTTTCCAGATAGCTTCTGTAGCATCTGGCACGTCCCAAAAAACACAGCTTTCTACGTTTTGTGCACAATAGTGCCTTCTTGGTATTTGCCAAAAACGGCATTTCTTTCCATTCCACTTTTTGGCTGTAATAACGGTCACGGTACGGTGCCTTGCGCCACCCACAGAAGATATGGTCTGTGTTCGCCAGTGTTGCTTTGGCACCCAACAGCGGCACTGCAGCACACTGTCCAGTGGCCTGCGAACCATTGACCTGCGTACCTCCCAGCTCTCCCTTCAGAGAACAGACAACTGCTCCTAGGGTAGTGGCCTACTTGACCCCACAACTCCGCCCCCTCATCCCAATCTGCTTTCAACGTCCACTTATTTATGTAAGGCATCAAAATTGGAATAAAGTAGTAAATGAATTGTGAGTTAGATTAGTCAGCTACCGGCAATCACTAGTACTGTTAAGGATCCCATTTCTCAGTGCATATTAATGATTCCAACTGATTTATGATTTTACATACATAATGAGACTGTTCATGAAAAAAAAGCGCTGCATAACGCCAGACATATTAATTGCTGAGCTATGGAATGTATATTACGATTTTACTGTGTAATGGCTCAAAATGGTTCAAATGGCTCTGAGCACTATGGGACTTAACAGCTGTGGTCATCAGTCCCCTAGAACTTAGAACTACTTAAACCTAACTAACCTAAGGACATCACACACATCCATGCCCAAGGCAGGATTCGAACCTGCGACCGTAGCAGTCGCGCGGTTCCGGACTGCGCGCCTAGAACCGCGAGACCACCGCGGCCGGCACTGTGTAATGGAAAGGTAAAAATAGTTTCATGCGAATCGCACTATTAAATGCTTAGACATACAGATGTTGGACTAAAATGTTGAAATACCAAAAACAAAACACATTACCAGATCAAATACAGTGTAGGAGAACCGTAACATTCGAAACAGATTCCAGTCGTGGGTAAATACAGGTTCTGTATACTTTTCAGGGGAATCTTATAGGTTTCTTCCCTCAAAATTGTGGCATGTTCAGGTGACGATAATGGCTGTATGTGTTGACTCAGTGGCCAGGAGAGAGGTGACAGTTTGTGCTTGAGCTCGTGAAACCAGTCCTGGATGATGCAAGCCGTATGAACAGGTCTCAGTTGTCTGGGAACACAGCATCAGTATTGGGGAACGAATGTTGTCCATTGGACATTCCGTATGGGTAATGTGACCTTGCGGGGTTTCCGTGGAGCCCATAGAATACCACGATATGGGTGTTCAACTCGTCATCGAACTGCCACCCCCATCTTCATGTTCCATTCTTGTGACGTAAACTCAGCCATAAGTTGAAAACAGCGTGCAACAAGACACATCTGACCAAACGAATTGCATGCATAGGTCCATAGACCACTTCTTATGGCTTCAGAACCAAATTTTCGTATTACAGGCATTTGCATCTCTGATCTGTGGTTTTGGAATAGGAGCTCGCCCTGCAATTCCCTGCTTATGGAACGCCCTTCATGTTATTTTGGTGCTGACAGGGTTCGCGAGTGCAGCGTCCAGTTCTCCAATCCCTTAATTTTTTGTCGTTCTCCCCCTCAGTGATTGTCTGTCACGATCACCCATTTTGCACTTTCGTCCGTTTCGTGACATAGAGGAAGATGTTTTCTCGTCTTCCCCTGTATGTGGTATAAATCTTCGTCAGATGATTCTTGAAGTAACAAACACGCCAGCTATCTTGGCCACGGACATACAAACCATAGAGCACCGATAATTTGCTCGTATTCCATTTCTCTTAGCTTCGACGTAATGCACTCACAACTGCACAGAAGACTGTTCTGATCATGGTTGACACATTGGACAGGTGTGGTTCACAGTCATATACAACATAAGAACCAGACGCCTTGGCTATCATCTGCATTTATGTTGTAGGATGCGTTTCTCGCGATGTTTCCATGTTCCCTCACCACTGTCGAGGCCAGCTGCAGCTCTACACCTCATGTCACCTGCTCCTACCGCCAGACTGTCTTCTGGACTGTCACGAATGGTCCTGCAAACCCTGATGTTTCCATCAAAATTTCACAACCCGCTTATGCCTCCTCGTGAAGGATTCTGCATGTACCACTGCCAGTTCCACCAACTGCTTCGCTCACACGAATGGGAAGAGCGACAGTTGCTAGCTCTCTTATTGGCACAAGGCTGTCGAAATGTAGGCTACATATAAGCTCCTCTCGCGAGATGTACATATGAGGAAGCACCGTAAACCGACTCTTCTAGGAAAGTTCACTTTTGGAATTTCAGTAGTAACCCACGCCGTGGCGTGGAATGCCTTTCTCGTAAAAGGCGCGAATGGAATTGTACGAGGATCTCAGAGACGCTTTCGGGCTTACTAAATGAATCTACAAGCATTTTTGTGGGTGTCTACTTTCTCTAACAATGCTGCGTTGTTAATATCATATACTTGAGCACTAATAACACTCCGTTTCGGTAACTTTTGCATGTCACGCCATTACTCCTATGAGGGTGCTAGGATTTTCTTACGCAAAAGCATTTTTCTTGGCCACTGAGCTTTATATGTATGAAGTTTGTTTTAAATTTACCCACATAGTCCACAGCTACGTAGCAAGATACACACATAACATATGCAGAGATAAGGCAAAACATAATGAGCACAGCGCACCACGAGGTTGATGCCTGCTGGTGGTGGTGTGGGAACGTGACGCAGTAAGGAAACAATGCAAGCGGAGGAGAGACGAATGGGCAGATCCCCCACCGTGTAATCCAGGATAGGCAGCGATTTGTGGCAGATCTGACGACAGGGTACATTGCTGGTGCAGGCTCAAGTGTTGCAGAGCGCACCCATCTAAGGCCGTTGTTGAACATGGGGCTCCACACCACACGACCCCAACTTGTTCCTGTATCGACCCAACGATATTGTCAGTTATGATTTCAGTGGGCATCACTAAGTTTCCACCTGGCGAACGAATCGCATTTCTCGTTACACCAGATCGATGGTTGGGTCCTTACACGCTGTTGCCCAGGCGAATGGCTGCACGAAACATGCACAGTGTCACAGTCTGGTGAGGGCTGAATCGAGTTGTGCGATACATTGAGTGGGGCATCCAAGAGATCTGTGGTGATAACTGAAGGCGTCGTAACACCAGTGAACTACCTGAAGATTACTGCTGACCTCCTGACGTCTTCCCTTACGATGATCACTTCTAGTAGGACAGCTGTGCGTGTTGCAAGGTCGGTATTCTGCTACACTGATTTCATGGGGATTATAAAGAACTCACATTGATCTCTTGTCAACAAATGTGCCTGATCGTTACCCACTGGAACACATATCGTGTACGAGCTGTGTGCCTGTAAATCACCATCCCATAATTTTCAGGAATTGCTTTACCTCTGTTAACACATCTGCTCCTACATGCTCCTGGAGTGCTGTCGAGGACTTGTATAATCCGTATCAAGCAGAATCGCGGTCACAATGTTTTCGCTCATCGATATATGTTCATCGATTTTTAAATAGACCTTGTAAACCATGCTGCTCTGGGCTGATTGGCGCCTGTTGGCACAGATTGACGGGGGTGATAAAAAATCTGATGCTGAAAACTGGGCTATACCTGTGGTATCATAAGGAGATCGCGTCGCCACACCGAAGCTGGCAATGTAAATGGATGCGACAGACAGCAGCGAGTCTGTAGCGATGTACGGGAAGTGCTGGTGAGGACCACGCGTCCACTCTTAGCATAGCCGCGCCCTCACAATGAAGTCAATATAGTGCCGAGCTAGCAAGAGCACTGCCCAGTTCTAGATGTGAGCTAAAGCAACAACATCGTCGTCTACGAAGAAGAAGTAGTTAAAGCTTCAGATGAACTTGTAGTGATGGTAATGGCGAATATTGTAGAACAGTTTGTTAATTTGGTGGGTGAAGTGATGGTTTACTACTCTGTTACAGATATAAATAATGCAGCACTCGTGTGGCAGAGAAGTGTGTCAAAGTTAAGTAAATCATTTATTTACTTGTGTAATAAAGTGATCTAATATTTCACGTGTTCTCGTGTGACGACCATTGTCCCAGAGAAATCAAAGAACCCACACTTGTGTCCGGTCGAAAGTAGTTTCGCCTGGTCACACACAACAGTATCCTATACGTCTGTACAGCCCTGTGAGCAGGGCCGGCACACGCGCAGCGCAGCTGTCGGACTCACGGAGGACGTCGGTCTGCGGCAGCCAGTCGGAAGTGCGCACGTTGGGCGGCAGCGGCGGCAGCAGCGCGTGGTCGGCCCTCCAGAGCACCTGCTGCGGCAGCGACGCGAACGCCCGCAGTATTCCGCGCAGCTGCTCCCCGGGCAGGCTGTCCACGCGCAGCAGCGTGCCCATGCTGAAGTACACCACGCCGCGATCGCTCGAGTCGAAGAACTGCTGCAGCTCCTGTCACCACCACGACACTGAGACTGCACCAACCACACCCCACGTAACGAAGATACAACAATTATCTACATTAGCATTGTTTCTCTTGGGACACATGACGCAACGTAATGTCGAAACTTTCTGTTCACCTGGAACTGAGGCGGCGAAAATTTCGAGAATTTGTTACTCTTTCGTGACACATTCAATTACAGTACAGTGCAAGTACATGAACGGGACGCAATAACTGGGAATGAAGTGTGAAAGGCTCGCAGGCTATCTCAAATGTTTCTGTATAGCAGCCAGAGGTTAAAGAGAGAAAACAACCAGCCAGGAATATGGAAACATCACTAAAGTTCAGATAGGAGAAGTAAAACCTTTCAGGTTTGCCGATGAAATCGTAATTCTGTCAGAGATTGCAAAGCACTTGCAAGATAAGTTCAGTGGAACACAAATGGCCTGGAAAGAGATTAGAAGATGGATGGCAGCAAAAGTTAAACAAGAGTGTAAGAGTGTAGTTCAACTAAATCGGGTGGTGTTGACGAAATCAGATTCGGAAATGGGTCACTAAAACTGGTAGATCATTTTTGTTTTGTGGAAGAAAACTACCTAAAAATGGGACAAGTCAAAAGAAAGAAAAACTTTCCTCAGAATATATAACACATTTACGATAATATATTACATAAAAGTGAATGACGAACGGCGAAGAAGTGTGACATAGTTCTCTGGAAGCATTTGTCTCCAGTGTCGTCTTGTGCTGGAATGAAACATAGACAACTTTTGAAACTGAATCGATGTACAGGGGAAAAGACCTTTACGGCAAAAACTGAATAGTAGAACCTGTGTTGAGGTACAAGGAAACAAATAATTTGATTATGGAGAGACGAGAAAGGGGCGAAGAATTTTAGGAGACCAACACTCCACTACAGTAAATACGCTCATATGGTGTAAGTGGTAGTAGATACACAGATATGAAGAAATTTACTCAGGATGGACTAGCATGGTCAGCTGCATTAAACTAGTATTCGAAACTGGTGACCCAAACAACAACAACTTTGTTACAACTATCAGAGGCACCAAACGCAAGAAGCTCATCCGAAGAGTTACGAGTAAGCGATAGACGGTATTAACATGCTACATAAGAGTCATAGCAAGAAGATTTCGAACAAATTTGATGAACGTGAAATAGTTACGTTTAAGGCTAAAACACTCGATACAAGAGTTCTACACAAATATTTGACGACAAAGAACAAAAGGGTCTCAAACATCCACATTCGTTTAATGGAACTAGTCCAAGGATGTTGCGAATATGCAGATTGTTACACTACCACTCTAAAAGAGAATTCAGGGGAGTTAAAACATCAAAATTAATGGTAACTCGTGCATCAGTAAAAAGGAAAATGGGTGAATTCTGCAGTAAAAGTTCCACACTCAGATCTTAACGGAATATTTACCTGGGAATTCTGGTCTTCCGTAAATTCAATGAACGGAACTCAACTCTTGAGTTCAGTCTATCACAGTTCAGTCCGGCGTTGATACTGAAGACAACTGACAGAATGTCGAAGTACTAAATTTTACCTTACACACTCACAAATAAGAGACAATGAACAATTCTTTCCACTGAAACATAGTTAAGCCTTCTTAAATTAAACTCTGCAGAAGAACCTGTTGAATCCATACAACGCTATAGACTACTCTCGTACTTAGCTCATATTCGTCAAGAGTATCTCAGGCACGGAAAACATTGGTATTACTGGAAAAGAGTGCACGTCTCCTCTCTCCGAAGTAAGGTATGTTAACGCATGTACAGGAATTCAGTGTAGTATCAAAAGCTTTCGTACGTTTCTACGACTTTTGAGTACGTTGCACGCTTGGCTTTACAGTATTCTTGAAGGAGAGGATACTTCTCTTAGAGAATCATTAACGCTTCGTTTTCTTTTTCTTCTTTTTCCTCGTACGATTCCTTGAAATAGTATATGCTGGTAAAAATTTCATCTTCGGAGATGGCTGAAAGGGCTTCGAAACTGTACCACCTTATACATTTCCCACAGATATACTATCATTTAAAGTATCTTCAAAAATATTTGGAATAATTTATGACTCATACCACATAGTACATAGTGAATGATCACAACAAATGAAAGTACATTCTGTTTTTTGTTCCCAAAGAAAAGCATGATAACTGCTAATGTTCGCAGTATATATGCTTCTGTCTCGCGTTCTTCGGCCGCCGTTGGTTCGATGATTTTGCCCACGTTTCCCCAGCACAAGTGGCTGGCGTTCTCAAGGCTCATCGCCCACAGCTGGTGGTGGACTGACCATGAATGGCAGGTGAAACTTTAACAATTCCAGATACTTGTGCTGGAAAAACTTTAGAAAAACATCAAACAAACGTCGGCCGAAGAACCCGAGACAGAAGCCAACAAGCAGCTTGTCAACAAGTGGTCAGTAAACGCTTAAGAATTTTGTTCTTACTATACATAACTGATTTATCATGTAGTATCAGCATCGCTATCACACCCACGTTGACAGTATTGTTGTGGGCTGGGAAGAATCGTCGCTGGAAGGTCATAAGGAAATGCAGTGCTGCTCAGATTGTACTCTTGCTTAGTGAGCTAAATGTCAGTTCTCTTTGAATGTGCATAAATGGAATATAACGTCCATGTCAAAGAGAAAGATCCAGAGAGCGTATTATCACATCTACAGTGGTAAGATTCCAGAGCCCGTCTCGTCATTTCAATAATCTGGGTTAACACAACGATGCATAATGATATGTGACGAGTACGTACAACCAGTATGAAGAATGAAGAATCAAAGAATTAGGTTCATTGGAAAACTTGTGAGGAAGTGTGGTGCATCTGTTAAATGGAGGACATAGAGGTTGTTGACGTCAGGAACTCTGCATATGTACTCCAAAGTCTCGAATCTTCAGAAAATAGTTACGATAGCACACAAGAGCACCGCATAGCAGATGGTGGAGTGAGACATTCTGGACGTGGACTCCAATGTTTCGGGTCTTCAACAAATAGTCACACAGCACCCGTCAAATTAATTCATAAATTCATTGGCTGCATTGTAAAGGGTGGTACGGTCCACACAAAAACACAAAGCAAATATCAGGAAACTATCTGGGGTCTCTCTGGGAGAAAAAACATTGCTCTAACGAAACAGGAAGAGATAGTTCGGTTTGGCACATATGGTGACATGTATCCGCTGTTGTTATATTGGTTTTGAGTCTTAAAACTGGTTTGAAGGATCTCTACATGAGAATTTATTCTGTACAAGCCTCTTCATCTCTTCATATATGCTGTGAACTCCTTCCATACGAAACTGCTTACTGTAACTCAGCCTTCGTCATACTCTATAGGTTTTACCGCACCCACCTATACCTCCATTACCAAAGTGACGACGTCTCCATGCCTCAGGATGCGTGTACAGGGCTGTGCTGGTGCGAATCCAGTGTTTTGGGTCCCCCATCCCACCTTGTCACCGCCAAGATCAACCTCATCCCTCTCACCGACCCGTCTAGACCAATTGCGTTACACATAAATGGAGAACTGTTATCTTGCTGGCTGGAGAAGAAATAAGGTTTTTATTTAGAATCTTCATCGATATAATTTATTGCCCAATTTATTACCATTATTTGTATAATTTGTTTACCAGTTAGGGGGACTGTTAACGCGTTGGTTGATGGAGGATAGATATCACTATAATTTATTACTTCGCTCTTACACACTACCCCTCCTCTTTTCACCCCCACCCCTCACCTGTACCCTATAGGGCCAGTTACTTTGTTGGTTGCCTCACTTGAATATGCAAGAAACTTTTTTAAATAAAGTACACTACATAACAATTACGCTGCCGAGATGTGGTTCGTTTTTTATTGAAATTACACTCTTGCTAATTTAGAAACTGCTCTGTGGAGATGTAGCAACGCACACTTTTGCTATGTAAAAATTACACTGTGTAAATGTAGGGAATTATTTGTTTTAAGCCAAGTACAATTTTGCTATTTAACAACCATATTGATAGGTTGCAGGCTTAATTACGTTTAAACTTATCACAGTGATAATACCAAACTTCATGTTTAAGAACTACCATAGGTGCTTTTTATGTGGTCGTGGCGTTACACTAAATGTAGTAGGAAGGAAGAGTACGATTACAACCTTTTTATTATACGAATATTCACTGGGTCTTACCTGCCACTCGCGACCAGCGAGTGTACACACTGGCAGGACTGTCCTCTCCCATGCTGTGGTCATTACGACTGACACTATATGTTGGCAGTGCAAGTGTTGCAGGAGGTGTTGAGCCCATCACAGTTCACACCACACCACTTGCAACCAGATCACGGCACACATACCGCTCGGCAGAGTTTGTGAGGCATCACGACACAGTCTTCGGGAGATATGACATCGTAGGAAATCACGCACCATGTGATGTAGACTGCGATGCGATTATTGTCTTGTTACAGTGTGCCTTTACATAATGAGGATGGCGTTACGTTTTGAGTTTACTTAAACACTGTACAGTCTACAGCAGTTTCCTAACAGGCTGAGATATAACACCTACCAGTATCGACTCTAATTTCTCGTTGTGGTCATTTTGCAACTCGCATGTTGGATAAAGTAATACGTTGCCGAACCCTTCCTGGAACGTTCTCCCTTTTTTTCAACAGTAAACCTCAGCGTGACGTACAATGCTTCTCACATAGCGTCTATCAATGGAGATCCTTTAACCTCTCAATATTGCTCTCGTGGTGATTAAATCACTAGCAGTGCACATCGTAGAGCTACAGAAGACACAATGGACAAGAGGTTTACAGAAATTCACGTAAGTAGATTCGGCAGGCATCTAGACAATTTAATGCACCCCAGCGTCTTCGACTGTATGGTTACAAAGTGCAAATTCTGCAACATCTGATGCCGAATGACAAACCATGCTGACAACTATTTGCTACAGAAATGCTGCAGCGTATTGAAATGAATGCCAGCTCCTTGCAAATATGTTTATTCTCAGATAGAGCAATCTTTCATGTATCAAGAACGGTTAATCGGCATAAGGTTCCTATTGTGTTCTTGCAACGTCCACACACTGTTATCGAACATGTTTGTGATAGGCCTAAACTGAACATCTGGTGTGCATTAAGGCACGATAGGATTGTTGGACCGTTCTTCTTTGCAGGAAACACACTGAATGGACATGTTGGAACATTCTGCATATCCTCAGATTAAGAATTTCGTCCCAACGTCTTCTTTCGGCTCCGCAATATTGATAAACCGCTAATGGAAAGTACTGCATACGAAATTTCCCATTCGCTAGATCAGACCCACTGTTTAGTCACCACGTTCCTTCGACGTTACCACACTAGAGCTTTTCTTGTGGGGATTCGTGAAGAACTGTATGTATGAGACAAAAGTGGACGACATTCCTATGTTAAGATACTGTATCACTGATGCGAATGCAACAGTGACCAAGGACATGAAACGAGGAATATGGCAAGAAATTTAACATAAACTCAGCATATTTTGTGCTACAAATCATACACATGTTAAAATTTACTGCTGATTATTAAATAAATTCTTTGAGATGCTCTAGCATACAGTGCAATTTTTTCCTGCGCCTTTGAAATTTGGGAAGTTTAAAAGTACACTCTGTATTGTAGCTTGATAGCCACTTTGCATCATCGCACAGTAAAGTGATTCCTACTGCAAAACTGCATGTACGAGGCCTCTTCGGGAAGTATGTTCCGATCAGTCACTAAATGGAAACCACTGTGAAAAATCTGATGTATTTTCCGCAAATGTGTTGGGTAGAGTCTCTACCATGGCTGTCGATCGCGACACGTTGCTCTTTCCAATGCTGAGCGATCAATGAACACGTAAAAATGCCTACAGAATAGTGTCTCTCGACAAATATGAGGGCCTGGTGAGACATTACGCCTGATGTCGTGCAGCCCACATAACATAACTGTCATGCGTTTCGTCCTTTACGACAATTCTCGTCCGCTTACTGCAGGGGCATTGATGATGACTCACAACACGGATCGTAACTGGTTTGTCCTGAGTTTCATCTCTGCTCACATGAACCGCTGCCTATGAAGGCAAAATTCTGGCACAGATAACGAGCCGTAGATAAGCATTGGTGGCAAGCACAGGTAGCTGCATTCTACGATGAGGGTACTGGAAGGTTGGTACAATGTTACGACAGATGTCTAAGTCAGAGCAGCTACTACGTGGAGAAGTTGCAAATAAAACATATTCAATTTTCACAGTGGTTTCCACTTCGCGATGTATCGGAACTTACTTTCCGAATAGCCCTCGTATTTGCAAACTTTTTTGATGATTGTGATTTGCCATATTATATGGTATCACCATGTGAAACCCTGCCATATTTATCAGAATCAGCTGTAAAACACTTCATTGGTGTTATCTGCTTCATGGCAGAAGCTTGACAGCTACATTGCATCCTTGTGTAGTAAAATGTTAAAAGCTCAAGTCTATTTGCAAAGTTGCTAATTGTTGTGATCTACCATCAGTGAACTGTTATCACATATGTATATTATGACAATCAAATGTGTTTTTTATATGCTTAGTATAGTAATATTCGACACATCAAAGCATCTACACAGGAAGAAAATTCAGTGATGTATGTTTATGGAAGTATCAGCCTAAGTGTATTTTTAATTCAACATGTCCCACCCAGGCAACTGTATAGAATAACTGAGTAAAAATCTAGGAAACACCAAACAACTGTTAACCGTCGAGAAGGTGCGCTGACTTTCATAGGACGAGTGGGCACACTGCGTACTTTATACACACGTAAAGAGTAGCTGCCTTTATGTTACCAAGGTAGCTATGTATGAGGAAAATCACAGTTTAATCTTAGTTTAATTAATCAGTGCTTAAACAAACTCATATAACATGAGCTAAAGCACTGTTCAATTAAACAATAATAACGTAAACTTCCCGTGTGGAGTTTCTGGTCTCCCATCAGGCGCCTCCGCAAGTGGCGGATAGGGGAATGCTCACAAGGTGTGGTAGGTACTGGGGAAATAAAATACCCGGGGTGGACCAAAACTAGTGGCTGCTACCTTGTAGCGTGATATTGGCAAATCAAGGGCATGAGAATAAATTACCTGGTCCCCCAGGTTGGGGATGTGCACGGACCAGCTCCTCACTAATATGAAAACATTAAAATGCTAAAAAACCTAATAATATGCCTCGGAAAAAGTTGAATCTTAGACGACGAAACGGCGAGGAAAAAAGAAAAATGACATTTGGATGCTGGAATGTGCACGGTATCTCCATAAAACTGAATATATTATCCACATAACTTTCCAGGTTCAAAGCGTATATTGTCATACTCTCTGAGAGCAAGAGAACAGGCAAAGGAGAACTTGGTAATTACGTACATATTTGGAGAGGGATGTCCAAAGCGGTAAGAGCCAAAGCAGGACTCTCCATTATGACAAAGAAAGCATGGAAAAAGAGAATCATAAATTGGAAATTTGTTAATGAACGTATTATTGTGATAGAAGTGACTCTATATCCCAGGGTAGTTGTAATTATTGGTGTATGTGCACCCACGAATGATGCAAAAGACCACGAGAAAGGTACTTTCTGAACAATCCTTAGGGAGACTACGGAAAGATCCCAAGGAGGAATGAACTGATGATCATAGGGCATATGAACGGATAAGGAGGAATTAGAGAATCATGCCCGACAATGGGAAAACATAGAGAGACAGAATATAGTGACAATGGAGAACGACTGACTGAAATTTGTGAACAGTTTGATCTGAAAATTCCAACACAAGGATATTCGTAATATACTTGGCAACAGAATACTAGAGAACTTCGTTCTGTAATTTAATTAGACAAACAAGTAGTTTCAAGGCAACAGATGTTAGAACTTATAGAGGAGCCGAGTGTCGATCAGACCATTATCTACTAAAAATGAAGAGTTTTTGGCCATGGAAGAATGCAAAAAGTGATTCTAACAACATTAAAACGAATTCTGCTGAGAAAGCTCAAAACATACACATCAAAATTGACAGTCCGCAAGACGAAAGTATACGAACATTCTTTGCTACCACAATAAAAAGAACTTTGGAAGCAACATTTGAAAGAAGTATAGAGGAAATATATGAAAACATAAAATCCGTTGTTGTAAATATAGCAACAGAGGTGGTGGGCATATAGGGAAACAACCACAGCCATCGACAGAATGGTGGTCGGAAGAAATGGAGGTGGCAGTTAAAGAAAAGAGGCACGAATTGAAATAGTGGTTGAATGGTAAATCCAAAATAAAAGAACAATCTATAAAGAAACGAAGAATAAAGTGATAAAAAACAGGATAGCAAAGAATGAAGCATGAAAACAGACATGTGCCAATGTCAATAGAAAATTTGATTTGTTAGAGCGAAAGAAACGTGGTCAGTATTAGGACATCGACAAGAGACGAAGCCAAAATCAATCTTCAACTGTTAACACCAAACGAAAAGGAATAATGTTTCCAGGAGTTAGTAAATGAGACTAGAGAAGAGTATCTGGAGGAAGGAACAGTGCAAGAAAAGGAACAGCAAGAGGAGGACATCCAAATGTTAGAAAGTGAGGTGAGTGAGGTATTAGGAACAGGGAAGAATGATAAATCATCTAGATCAAGCAGTATCAATCTAGATTTCTTAAAATGTGGTGATGACAAAATTGTGAAACTAATAACACAGTTTTCCAATATAATGTTGCATGGAGATTCAATGCCGTCGAAAATAAAGCTAGGCTATATTTGTATAGTTGTGGGGAACGCTAACCAAAGACGTTTTATTGGCAGGACATTTAGAAAATGTAACAGGCCTGCTAAGGAGACTGCCTACACTAAGCTTGTCCGTCCTCTTTTAGAATACTGCTACACGGTGTGGGATCCTTACCAGATAGGACTGACGGAATACAGCGAAAAAAGTCAAAGAAAGGCAGCACTTTTTGTATTATCGCGAAATATGGGAGAGAGTGTCACAGAAATGATACAGGATCTGGGTTGGACATCATTAAAAGATAGGCGTTTTTCGTTGCGACGGAATCTTCTCCCGAAATTACAATCACCAACTTTGTCCTCCGAATGAAAAAATATTTTGACACCGGCCTACAAAGGGAGCGATCACCACGATAAAATACGGGAAATCAGAGCTCGTACGGAAAGATATGGGTGTTCGTTCTTTCCGCGCGCTATACGAGATTGGAATAATAGACAATTGTGAAAGTGGTTCGATGACCCCTCTGCCAGGCACTTAAATGTCATTTGCAGAGTATCCATGTAAATGTAGATGTAGAGTACTATATTTAAGAAAGGGGATCGCAAAAGCTGCTCAAACTGTCGAGAAATTTGTTTTATAAACACATTAATGAGAATTTTTGCCCGCATCTCGTGGTTGTGCGGTAGCGTTCTCGCTTCCCACGTCCGGGTTCCCGGGTTCGATTCCCGGCGGGGTCAGGGATTTTCTCTGCCTCGTGATGGCTGGGTGTTGTGTGCTGTCCTTAGGTTAGTTAGGTTTAAGTAGTTCTAAGTTCTAGGGGACTTATGACCACAGCAGTTGAGTCCCATAGTGCTCAGAGCCATTTGAACCTTTTTTTTTTTTTGAGAATTTTTGAGGAAATAATTAAAAATAAGCTGGAAATAAATTTAAAGCCCAAGAAGAACAAAGTGGCTTCACAAGTGGTAGATCAATATTTTCATATTACGACAGATCTTAGAGAAACGTAGAGAAAAAATCTAAAAACATAGGATTAATTTTCATAGATTTAGAAAAGACCTATGATACTGTCCTGAGAAAACTACTTTGGAAAACATTACATACTGTGAACATTAAAATAATACAAGAAATGTATAAAGATAACATACGTCAAATGAAAATTGGTAGCACACTTTCAAAGAAATTTAGAACGGGCAAGAGTCTGTTACAAAGCTTCCCCATGTAACTAACATTATTTAAAATCTGTGTAGACAGAAGTCTTAAGACATGGTCTCACAAATGTAATGCGATAGGGCTAGAAATTAACGACGGAGTTTGGTGATAGAGGATCAAAAGGTGCTGTGTTGAAAATACAGATGACATAATTTTTATCTATATGACTTACATTAGCTCCAGACACTACTTCTTGGCATTTGTCTAATTTTTAAACCAATATGTTCGATTGTTCTTTCTGGTGGTATGAGCTGTGGAAAATTTACAGATTCCGACATATGTATATTGGAGTGTTTAGGTGGGGCGTGAATGCACATTAGCGATGGGTCGTCTAAGAAGCCATCAGCGCTGATTCTTCTTCATATCTCCTCGCTGCGGCGCTGTGCGGTAGGTTAGTGTGAGCTGAAACGCCCGGGTCGTCCAGGCAGCTACATCTTCCTGCCTTCGGCCTCCTTTGTCCATCCTCTGATTTACATTGTGCCGTCGTGCGTTATTACAGTTTAAATAAAAAATTACTCATCTTTTACAAAATGGTATGGGTGCCTTCAAAGTGAATTTGCTCCATCAGTAACGTCATGTATACAGAAAGAAAAATGACATCAATCCTCTCCATGAGCTCTAGGGTATCCACATCACAGAATGTACATAAAATAGAGTAATTACAAACATATTTTAGAAGTCATAACCGAACGGGTTTTAAGCCTTTACCCAGATTTTTATACGGATCTTCTACTAATTGGGTCTGGCATGTGGAAAATACTTCCTACCCGTCTAGAATTTTAATTATTTAATGTGGAAATCGATTATTCAAAAACGTTGGTCGTGTGTGCAAATATAAAAAAATACGTTCTGAGCCGTTTCCTCCAACAGAGAGTGCATAATCTGTGAACTGAGGACCTAAGACTACATTATGCCTGTTATTTTATCGATACAGACGTCTTAATTTAGTTCTACTTAAAATGATGCAATATATTATGGCGACCCCCATGCTATGGTAGCATTATTATGTTCCTCCACGTGTTTCTCGGGCTTGGAAGTTGTATCTCAGACATCAGTACTAATAATTTAATAAATATACACAATAAAGTATGCGTATTTGGTTTTCTGGGTAGCAATACGTAGGTTGCTCGTCATAGTTGGACTCCTCGCCCCCACTCCATAACTCTGGGATACCCACGTAACAGTGCACACAATACAGTGCAACTTCAATTACATTTAGAAGATTAGGGGACTGCAAGTATTGTCATTGTGATCTCTACTCGATTGTTCTTCGCTACTACAGTGAATAATCGTCGTTAATAGAAAGCATTTCCTTTTTTTTTTTTTTTAGTGATCAGTCTACTGACTGGTTTGATGCGGCCCGCCACGAATTCCTTTCCTGTGCTAACCTCTTCATCTCAGAGTAGTACTTATAACCTACGTCCTCAATTATTTGCTTGACGTATTCCAATCTCTGTCTTCCTCTACAGTTTTTGACCTCTACAGCTCCCTCTAGTACCATGGAAGTCATTCCCTCATGTCTTAGCAGATGTCCTATCATCCTGTCCCTTCACCTTATCAGTGTTTTCCACATATTCCTCTCCTCTCCGATTCTGCGTAGAACCTCCTCATTCCTTACCTTATCAGTCCACCTAATTTCCAACATTCGTCTATAGCACCACATCTCAAATGCTTCGATTCTCTTCTGTTCCGGTTTTCCCACAGTCCATGTTTCACTACCGTATAGTGCTGTACTCCAGACGTACATCCTCAGAAATTTCTTCCTCAAATTAAGGCCGGTATTTGATATTAGTAGACTTCTCTTGGCCAGAAATGCCTTTTTTGCCATAGCGAGTCTGCTTTTGATGTCCTCCTTGCTCCGTCCGTCATTGGTTATTTTACTACCTAGGTAGCAGAATTCCTTAACTTCATTGACTTCGTGACCATCAATCCTGATGTTAAGTTTCTCGCTGTTCTCATTTCTACTACTTCTCATTACCTTCGTCTTTCTCCGATTTACAATCAAACAATACTGTGTACTCATTAGACTGTTCATTCCGTTCAGCAGATCATTTAATTCTTCTTCACTTTCACTCAGGATAGCAATGTCACCAGCGAATCGTATCATTGATATCCTTTCACCTTGTATTTTAATTCGACTCCTGAACCTTTCTTTTATTTCCATCATTGCTTCCTCGATGTACAGATTGAAGAGTAGGGGCGAAAGGTTACAGCCTTGTCTTACACCCATCTTAATACGAGCACTTCGTTCTTGATCATCCACTCTTGTTATTCCCTCTTGGTTGTTGTACATATTGTATATGACCCGTCTCTCCCTATAGCTTACCCCTACTTTTTTCAGAATCTCGAACAGCTTGCACCATTTTATATTGTCGAACGCTTTTTCCAGGTCGACAAATCCTATGAAAGTGTCTTGATTTTTCTGTAGCCTTGCTTCCATTATTGGCCGTAACGTCAGAATTGCCTCTCTCGTCCCTTTGCTTTTCCTAAAGCCAAACTGATCGTCACCTAGCGCATTCTCAATTTTCTTTTCCATTCTTCTGTATATTATTCTTGTAAGCAGCTTTGATGCATGAGCTGTTAAGCTGATTGTGCGATAATTCTCGCACTTGTCAGCTCTTGCCGTCTTCGGTTCAAATGGTTCAAATGGCCCTGAGCACTATGGGACTTAACAGCTATGGTCATCAGTCCCCTAGAACTTAGAACTACTTAAACCTAACTAACCTAAGGACATCACACAACACCCAGTCATCACGAGGCAGAGAAAATCCCTGACCCCGCCGGGAAGCCGTCTTCGGAATTGTGTGGATGATGCTTTTCCGAAAGTCAGATGGTATGTCGCCAGACTCATATATTCTACACGCCAACGTGAATAGTCATTTTGTTGCCACTTCCCCCAATGATTTTAGAAATTCTGATGGAATGTTATCTATCCCTTCTGCCTTATTTGACCGTAAGTCCTCCAAAGCTCTTTTAAATTCCGATTCTAATGCTGGATCCCCTATCTCTTCTAAATCGACTCCTGTTTCTTCTTCTATCACATCAGACAAATCTTCACCCTCATAGAGGCTTTCAATGTATTCTTTCCACCTATCTGCTCTCTCCTCTGCATTTAACAGTAGAATTTCCTTTACACTCTTAATGTTACCACCGTTGCTTTTAATGTCACCAAAGGTTGTTTTGACTTTCCTGTATGCTGAGTCTGTCCTTCCGACAATCATATCTTTTTCGATGTCTTCACACTTTTCCTGCAGCCATTTCGTCTTAGCTTCCCTGCACTTCCTATTTATTCCATCCCTCAGCGACTTGTATTTCTGTATTCCTGATTTTCCCGGAACATGTTTGTACTTCCTCCTTTCATCAATCAACTGAAGTATTTCTTCTGTTACCCATGGTTTCTTCGCAGCTACCTTCTTTCTACCTATGTTTTCCATCCCAACTTCTGTGGTGGCCCTTTTTTAGAGAAGTCCATTCCTCTTCAACTGTACTGCCTACTGCGCTATTCCTTATTGCTGGATCTATAGCGTTAGAGAACTTCAAACGTATCTCGTCATTCCTTAGTACTTCCGTATCCGACTTCTTTGCGTATTGATTCTTCCTGACTAATGTCTTGAACTTCAGCCTACTCGTCATCACTACTATATTGTGATCTGAGTCTATATCTGCTCCTGGGTACGCCTTACAATCCAGTATCTGATTTCGGAATCTCTGTCTGACCATGATGTAATCTAATTGAAATCTTCCCGTATCTCCCGGCCTTTTCCAAGTATACCTCCTCCTCTTGTGATTCTTGAACAGGGTATTCGCTATTACTAGCTGAAACTTGTTACAGAACTCAATTAGTCTTTCTCCTCTTTCATTCCTCGCCCCAAGCCCATATTCTCCTGTAACATTTTCTTCTACTCCTTCCCCTACAACTGCATTCCAGCCGCCCATGACTATTAGATTTTCGTCCCCCTTTACATACTGCATTACCCTTTCAATATCCTCAATACACTTTCTCTATCTGTTCATCTTCAGCTTGCGACGTTGGCATGTATAGCTGAACTATCGTTGTCGGTGTTGGTCTGCTGTCGATTCTGATTAGAACAACCCGGTCACTGAACTGTTCACAGTAACATACCCTCTGCCCTACCTTCCTATTCATAACGAATCCTACACCTGTTATACCATTTTCTGCTGCTGTTGATATTACCCGATACTCATCTGACCAGAAATCCTTGTCTTCCTTCCACTTCACTTCACTGACCCCTACTATATCTACATTGAGCCTTTGCATTCCCTTTTCAGATTTTCTAGTTTCCCTACCACGTTCAAGCTTCTGACATTCCACGCCCCGACTCGTAGAACGTTATCCTTTCGTTGATTATTCAATCTTTTTCTCATGGTAACCTCCCCCTTGGCAGTCCCCTCCCGGAGATCCGAATGGGGGACTATTCCGGATTCTTTTGCCAATGGAGAGATCATCATGACACTTCTTCAATTACAGGCCACATGTCCTGTGGATACACGTTACGTGTCTTTAATGCAGTGGTTTCCATTGCCTTCTGCATCCTCATGTCATTGATCATTGCTGATTCTTCCGCCTTTAGGGGCAATTTCCCGCCCCTAGGACAAGAGAGTGCCCTGAACCTCTATCCGCTCCTCCGCCCTCTTTGACAAGGCCGTTGGCAGAATGAGGCTGCCTTTTCATGCCGGAAGTCTTCGGCCGCCAATGCTGATTATTTATCAAAATTTAGGCAGTGGCGGGGATCGAACCCGGGACCGAAGACGTGTTGATTATGAATCAAAGACGCCACCTCTTTTTTTTTTTTTTTTTTTTTTTTTTTTCAATCTCATTTTGTTCACTTTTGTTCGTTGCATCTGTTCGGGGCGGACGTCGTAAGACATCTGTTTAAGTTCGTTGTTGATCGATTAGCTCAGTTTTTTTTATTACAGAGGGCTGTTAACCCTCTGACCGAACACGCTGAGCTACCGTGCCGGCTTCCTCTAGACCACGGGTTAAGCCTCCTATTGGTGGTCAATCTGCCTTGCTAAGACACATTCCAAAGTTTGCCCTACACTTTTACGAGCGCTAACACAGACTGACATGAGGTCTAAACCAGTCTCTTCCTGAGAATTAAACTAAATACTGTTGACATGGGTGGCATTGCATATATTCTACCAGCTACACCGTTTTCGAGATACTCGTTTACAGTCTCTTACAATAATAATCTGCCCTTATCTCAGTGGTTTTTCACACCTGGAGCCCGTATCCTCGCTAGCGTGATCCCCTGCCCTTGTCCGCTACACTCAGATACTTTTGTTTCCGCGTCAAGCGCCCCCAACGACACCACACGGCGTCTAACGTCGCGGGGGGCAGTGGTCATAAAGTTTTCGTTCGTCAGTGCACGTTTTATTCATCCTCACAGATGTAGGGTTTACTAGGATAGAGTTTAAATTTTTCACATGGACCAGGCACATTTTATTCAACAATACACTCACCTTCTCCAAGAGCTATTCAGAAATGTGTCACACTCACATATTTTGTTCAGAAATGTTCAAATGTTTGTGAAACCTTATGGGACTTAACTGCTAAGGTCATCAGTCCCTAAGCTTACACATTACTTAACCTAAATTATACTAAGGACAAACACACACACCCATGCCCAAGGGAGGTCTCGAACCTCCACCGGGACCAGCCGCACAGTCCATGACTGCAGCGCCTTAGTCTGCTCGGCTAATCCCGCGCGGCTGATATTTTGTCCGCGAAACTAGTGCCTATGGAAATGATAAATAATACACAACTTCTCTAGTTTAAATATCACTTCAGTGCATTTCATTAACTAAATCAATTAACACGTCAAGGCGCGTCTGAATATTTAACATGTTGCCAATAAACACTGAATGTAAAGTACTGCACCGTACAGTAACTTAATCTTGTTACTTTATAGTACCGTATTACAGTACTTATGACAATGCAGGAGAAATGTGACCCTTTATAGTACCTTCTACTGAGATACTACCACTACATGAAAAAAAGAGCATTTACATCACATGCCCAAGCTGGTGACCTTTGGCTTTCATACATAGGATCAATCTGTGAATGAAAGACGCTCCACGTCCGGCTACTTCTTCCTCCGTGACACCTGCACAAGCTTCAATAACGCGTTGCTGCATGGTCTCTGGTGTTGTTGGAACATTTTTGGTAAACAGCATTCTTGACTACTCCCCACAGAAAAAAGATCCAACGCTGAATCCAATAGTGTAAGATCCGGAGATCGGGCAAGACCACCACGTCCAATCCACATACCAGGGTATTTAAGGTCCAGAATTTGTCGTGCTCGTAAGGGGTTATGTGCAGGACATCCATCATGCTAATACCATATGACCATCCTCTATCCTCTGATTAGGAGCTACGGCGTCGAAGGGAAGAGTGTGTCTTAAAAACTGGTCATACTGTTTGCCACTCACAAAGAAACGTACGATAATGGTATCTCCGATTATTCAGCGCCAAACATTAACGTCCCATGGACGCTGATGCTCTACCTGTCGGAGCCGTCGCCACATGTTAGTGGACCAATAATGCATATTTCTCATATTGACAGTCCCTTTGGTGGAGACTGAAGCCTTATCTGTAAAAAGAACATTTGAGAAGAAATTAGGATGAGTCGGAATTTGTTGCCAAGCCCACTGACAAAATCGAACCGTATTCTTGAAGTCATTTCCAT